>NC_142929.1:194244532-194522032 GCF_046866305.1 Octopus bimaculoides | reverse complement strand
GTACCCGGTGCAAGCTATGGACACATAAGAGGTGCAGCAACATCAAAGGCAGGTTAACTAGCAAGTTAGTTTTTGTTTGTGGCAGATGTTCAGGTGCAATAAAGACTGCAAACAAACAGGAAACAACTTCTATCTCATTCCAGGGTGAAAAACTAGAGGTAGTCGATAGCTTCCGCTATCTGGGCGACCAAGTTAGTAGTGGGGGTGGGTGCGCTGAAAGTGTAGCTGCTAGAATAAGAATAGCCTGGGCAAAGTTTAGAGAGCTCTTACCCCTGCTGGCGACAAAGGGACTCTCACTCAGAGTAAAAGGCAGACTGTATGACGCATGCGTACGAACAACCATGCTACATGGCAGTGAAACATGGGCTGTAACTGCTGAGGACATACGTAAGCTCGCAAGGAATGAAGCCAGTATGCTCCGTTGGATGTGTAATGTCAATGTGAATACCCGTCAGAGTGTAAGTATCTTGAGAGAAAAGCTGAACATTAGAAGCATCAGTTGTGGCGTGCAAGAGAGACGATTGCGCTGGTATGGACATGTGGTGAGAATGGAGGAGGATAGCTGCGTGAAAAAGTGCCACACCCTAACAGTTGAGGGAACCCGTGGAAGAGGTAGGCCCAGGAAGACCTGGGCTGAGGTGGTGAGGCAAGACCTTCGTACATTGGGCCTCACCGAGGCGATGACTACGGACCGAGACCTTTGGAAATGGGCTGTGCGTGAGAAGACCCGGCAAGCCAAGTAAGATCGTTGCCAGTGCCCCTGGACTGGTTCTTGTGCGGGTGGCACATGAGATGCACCATTTTGAGCGTGGCCGTTGCCAGTACCGCCTGACTGGCTCCTGTAGGATTTTCGAGCGAGATCGTTGCCAGTGCCCCTGGACTGGCTTGTGCGGGTGGCACATAAAAGACACCATTTCGAGCGTGGCCGTTTTCGTGCGGGTGACACGTAAAAGCACCCACTACACTCTCTGAGTGGTTGGCGTTAGGAAGGGCATCCAGCTGTAGAAACTCTGCCAAATCAGACTGGAGCCTGGTGTTGCCATCCGGTTTCACCAGTCCTCAGTCAAATCGTCCAACCCATGCTAGCATGGAAAGCGGACGTTAAACGATGATGATGATGATGATGATATTCTCTTATATTCTCACATCCAGTTCTCTGTAGTCATTCGCTTGAGCTTAGGTGGTGAAGATATAACTTGGCAACAGAACTAGAATTCAGTCTATGGTGTATCACATCAGGTTCGTACTCTTCAATTCTAAACAGACAAGCATGGCTTTCAAGAAGCACTTTACTACAGTCCTTGATGATGTGCGTTGGAAAAAGTAGATTTTGATATCTACTTGAGCAAGAAGGGACAAAAGACTGCAAAAAGCTGATTCCAGCTAACGGAGAGGCAGGCATTCGGTGCAGCCATGTAGGGTGAAAATCAACAGGATTGGATGGTCTCTGCTGTGAGCTATATTTCCAAGTGCCAGACTTCTTTACTCTTGTCTTGGCAGCAAACTGGAAGTTGTAGTAAACACTCAACAGGAGCACTTGAGTGAGTTGGAGAGTGGTGATGCTGTCAAGGAAGGACCTGAACAAGGGGGACATGGCAGAAAATTCCAGACTACCTTTTTGCTCAACACAGAGTTGAAGATATTTCAGCAAAAGTGTTTGTCGAGAGACTGGTGTTTGTTAGGGTTAACAAAGAATTATCTCCAAGAACCACCATGTAATGTGATACATCATAGAGTGAATCAAGAATTGATTTAGCTGATCAATTTGGACCAGTTCAAAGCATTTAACAGAATGGACCATAACTACCTAGTGGCTGTTCTTAAGAGCAGTCAGTTTCAGTCTCATCTTCAAACGCTGGATCACTACAATGCATTTCAGCATCTTTTTGGCGGTCAAATTAAACAGCCACATCACTGAATTGTTTGACATCAAATGTGTGAGCCATCATAATTGCCTTCCTTTTCTCTTTCCTGTATGTTTTGGCTTTGGAGTCTTCATTGAGGAGGATGGAGACTCTGTTGGGCAGCCTGCTTAAACTGGGTCCTAGGAGACCCGTGTTGGCATATGCAGATGATGTCACTGTCATAGTGTCAGGCTTTATTAGATTTAGAAGTGATAAATGTTACACTGAAAGAATGCCAGGAGTGTAGAGAAGACATCAACCAGAACAAGGTGGTCGGCTTTAAACATGGTTCTTATTGAGGCAAATCTATGATGACCAGGGGCAGGTTCTGTTGCTTTGCCGAGGGCCTAGGTAAAGTGCTCAGTCTGGTTTGAACCAACTCTCCTGGAAGAGGTTGTGAGCAGGGGAACCGGTTTCATTCCAGCAGGAAGTTGTCTCTGAAAGGCAAGGCATAAGTAACTAATGTCTTCATTGCTTTGGTGGCATATTATTGCTGAACTGTCATACCCTGTCCTAAGAAACATCTGACCAAACTGGAGTGCATGCTTTTCTGCTTCTTATGGAAAGGACAGGTTCCACCAGTCAAGACATCCAACTGCTGTAATCACTCCACTTAGTATACTATTACTGATGATGCACAGGCATGTACTGAGGCTGATGTATCTGCAGAAGTATCTGGACCATGATGATGAAAACTAGGGTGAGCTAGAGTGGGTATCTTTCAAATGACACATCTTTTCTCAGCCTTTTTTCTTTGACTGAGCTGTAATCATGGATCGTAGATTGATGTTGGGTGTTTGGCTTCATCATCATCATCATCATTGGCAGAATTATTAGAAAGTTATAGAAAATGTTTTGCAGTATTTGTAAAGCAGTATTGCATACCTCACACAATTACATCACATGACTCACTCTAATGGTCATGTGATGCTAATTAACATGGTCTCCAGTTGGATGGAAAAAGTTTTGTTGTTCAGTTGAATAAAGCTTTTGGAGATGAAGGACCCCTTGTAACCATGGTATTGTTTTGGATAAACACTTTACAATAAGACTACATTGATTTTGAAATAAACATATTTCTGGAAATATTAGAATAATGATAAATGGTGTCTCATCATTCTTGACACTCAACATCAGACTTACTGGCTACAATGGTACATTCTTGAAGGAACTCAATACATAAGAAATGTGGAAGCAACAGCAGATGATAAAAGGGAAAAGGCCATACTACAATATAGGGCTAGGAAGAACTTTGTGAACTTTCTTACATTTAATGATTTATGTCCTGTTTCAACCTACAAAAATATTTAATTTATGAAAGGAGCCTGTTCTCGTCCATTTTACTCCAAGACTAAAAACTTGCTTGATTCCCAACTGAAAGCAAATGTAAAAATGCTGGATTTTGCTAAGTATGATGATGATGATGATGATGATGATGATGGTGACAGTATTAAGGGGGACCAATTCATTGAGAAGACAAATCACATTATGAGAATAAAATTGTCACAGTCATCCAACATCCCAGTTAAAATCTTTCATTTTTTTTTCAGTCATTTGTCTGTGGCCATGCTAGGGCACCACTTTGAAGAATATTTTGTTGAATGAATCACCCCTAGTACTTGATTTTTTTTTTAAAGCCTTGTACTTATTCTATCAGACTCTTTTGCTGAACTGCTAAGTTTTGGGATCATAAACACACCAACATCAGTTGCCAAGCAATAGTGGGGGTAAAAATACTGACACAAAGGCACTCACACACACACACACAAATACATCATCATCATCATTTAGCGTCCATTTTCCATGCTGGCATGGGTTGGACAGTACCTTGGATCGTAGGGTGACATGCTGTGCTTGAGGAGAGCTATTGAGTCAAGTACATCAACATCAACAGCAATATCAAAATCACATCAAAAGGAAACTGTAGTTGTGAGCCCCATGCCGGTAGCACGTAAAAAGCACCATCTGAACATGGTCGATGCCAGTGCCGCTTTGACTGGCCTCTGTGCTGGTGGCATGTAAAAAGCACCATCTGAACATGGTCGATGCCAGTGCCGCTTTGACTGGCCTCTGTGCTGGTGGCATGTAAAAAGCACCATCTGAACATGGTCGATGCCAGTGCCGCTTTGACTGGCCTCTGTGCTGGTGGCATGTAAAAAGCACCATCTGAACATGGTCGATGCCAGTGCCGCTTTGACTGGCCTCTGTGCTGGTGGCATGTAAAAAGCACCATCTGAACATGGTCGATGCCAGTGCCGCTTTGACTGGCCTCTGTGCTGGTGGCATGTAAAAAGCACCATCTGAACATGGTCGATGCCAGTGCCGCTTTGACTGGCCTCTGTGCTGGTGGCATGTAAAAAGCACCATCCGGTCGTGGTCGATGCCAGCTCAGACACTTCAGAATGTCTCAGTAGATCTCTCGATTAATGATCTGACCCTGGGGTATGAATTCTTGATGCACAATACCACATTTCTGTTTGTGGCATGTCTTTCAGATTGCTCATCATTTTCCAGGGATGTTCTTCCACTTTTGAAGTGCCTGCATCACTTGAAACATTGCATATGATCCACTGCCTCATCACCGTAAGCTTGCTGAAACATGCTCAATGTCTCTCTAGCAGACTTCATAAGTTTAAAATTTCGTGGCTCTTTGTTCCTGTTCATGACAAAATCACAGACAACAGTGTACATGTATGTGATCACAAAAATACAAATTTCACAACTTGTGAAGTAAACACAGTGAATTCATTCAGCACACTGCCTCATGAAGGTGACCGCTAGCTCTAACTGTGCAATCAACCATGTGCCGCCATCTGTTGGCATGCTACAGAACTAGCACAGCAACTTCTTTGATATCACCTCGTATGTGCTTCTGGATCTCTTTTCTTACTTTTGATGTTCTGTGAAGGGAAAATCCACAACTCATATCAAACATTTGGCCATTTTGCTAGTGTATACAGATCAAAGGAGCATAGTTTTGCATCTTTAGCAGCATGGATCTTTTAATCAATCTGCCGGTTTTTGAGTTTAGTTCATCTCTTATTTGTTGGTTCAGTGCTTTATTGTCAGACTTCATCATTTTGATGTGGTCTGAGACAAGTTTTCTCTACCTCACACTCTACCAATTATAGTGTGTCTCAAGGTTCAATTTCGTCCCTTTCTTCTTCTTCCTGTACATCAACAACTTTCTTGTCTTCACCTTAATAACACCCATTCTTCCACAAATAATACCACTTTCCATTCCATTCCAAATCAAGTCTACACTGGTACTAGTAACAGAAATTTACTAATGTTTCAACAACAAAGTGGCACAATTGCTTCACATATCAAGAAACAGTATCCCTTCTCCTCTTTTGACACAAATCATTTGCACTGAAGGTCTATACAAATGCTATGCCTCACCATCATGCCTCACCATCATGGCTTACCATCATGGCTCACCATCATGGCTCACCATCATGGCTCACCATCATGGCTCACCATCATGGCTCAACAGTCTTAGCAAAAATGACCTCACAAAAATTGGCCTTTATCTTCAGTGAAAAAAGTACTGCAAACCCTGAAGTAACTCCAAACATTTTGCATATCTCAGGGGAGAACCACAATTCAAAGACTGCTCCTACATCTGGGATGGTGCTACTGATGTGCACACACAAATGTACATGCAGGCACACACACACACACACACACAAACACACACACACACACAAACACACACACACACACACTCTGCATCCATAGAAAGGCTATTCAACTTATTAATATAAAATTACTCACCACAAACCTGCTCCCATCTCTTGCCTACATTTCGTCTCTTTGTCTCTACCTTTTCTATTGCTATTACCTCTGTTTCCTCCCACCTCCTCCACTCAGCCACTCCTGGACACATTCATGTCTCTTGCTCTCATCACTGACTTGTAACTGTTCAAAAGGAATATTAATAGCATTCATTTCAGTAGCCTTGGAGTACCTGCTGTGGCTGGGAGCACAGCCCCTTCCTTTAAACTATAACTCCATAAGTGTGTGTATGCACTTATGTTTTATACAGAAGTGTATGTCTATGTGTGATACATGGATACATGTGTTTATGCATGTGCATATGAATATATTTGCATTTTAGTATGTTTGTTGTTTCTCACATATATATATGTGTGTGTGTATGTATGTGAGAGACAACAAACATATATGTATGTTTATGTATACACAAGCACAAATCCATAGTAATTTATGAATGGAGGCGATACATATGTGTTGATTGTAACACATATACAGTGAGACAGAGAGAGAGAGAGAGGGAGAGAGAGAGAGAGACAAACACATCAAAGCACCAATGCTGTTGCTGTCATCATTGTTGCATCTGCTAGTGTCACCTGGAAGAAGAAATCGGTGAAGCATTACCTTCTTCCTCATTAGTTATTGCTTTCCAATTTGTTCATTTTCTATGAGTCGCTCTCTTTTCTTTCATTCTTCAATTTTATTTTTGCCATTATCTTCTCATCTTACCCTCAATCATGGTCTTCCTTTTTTCCTTCCTCCTTTTCCTCTCTTAATACCTATTCTTCTCATTTTTAATTTTTCCATTTTCTTTCTTTGTCTCCTATTTTGAATTTGCTTTTTTCCCCATCCATCTACATTCCGTTATCTTTTTTTGCTTTCCTTCTTTATTACTCAGTCTCTTACAACATATGTTATCCATTCATTGTGGTGTTTCATTAGGATGATAACTTAATGCTGTTGACCTAATGAACTTCTGTTGCTAACGAAGAAATAGCTTTTAACTGTGATGACATCAGTACTCCAAAGTCAAATATGATTTAGTAATAAATTATTTGATTCTTTGTCAATAGATAATGTTGGCTGGTGCCAAACAAATTCAGAACATGGTGATTTAGAGCTTCAGTGTGGCTAAGTTCTGTGTTTGGAGAGGAGCAAAGTGGTTGTGTACATATTGTATTCAGCTGCCAACCAAAATGTTTTGAGTTCAATTTCTCTAATGACATTTTGTGTATTTCATGCAGTACATTACATTCCTTCAGTTAATACAATGCACTTCAGCTCTGTTTGGAATAAATACCAAATCATCTGCAGATATTTCTTGAGACAGAAATATTTCCTCTCCACTGAAAGTTTTATCTCTATTTTTTTTTTTCTTTAACATTTCTAAATTAGATTAAATAAACATCATCATCATCATTGTCGTCATCGTTTAACATCCGCTTTCCATGCTAGCATGGGTTATCTCATCATCACTTCAGAAATATTGATATTGTTGAAACAGTGTTGTTCCTAAGTCTCTCAACGAGAGGCATTCAGTAGCAGCACTTTAAAGTAAGGATTTTTTGCCAATATGTGGCAGTCCCATTTTGGGGCAAATGCTACTGTTGTTTAGCCCTGGGAAACATCGTCTCCAGTTGGTTATACAACACAAGATCTGTGTCCTTATATTCTCAAACTTCTTTATGCTGGGTGGGGGTGCTAACCTTCTCTGTTTGAAAATATAAGGACACAGATCGTGTGTCATATATAACCAGCTGGAGACAATGTTTCCTGAGGCTAAACAACAGTAGCACTCACCCCTAAATGGGACTGCCACATTAGGTTGGCAAAAAAATTGTTGTTGATATTGTTTTTTAAAGAATGCTAGCCAACCACATAACTTTGCTGCATGTAATAACCGAGTGTTTGATTAATTAATGACAAACTTGAACCATGAAAGTCAAAGCTGATGTTCTATTCATATTCTCACAACCTCAATATGCGGGGAAAGCCAAAGAGGGAAGGAGTTCTTATATTGTTGTTTGACCTCCTAGAAATAATCAGTCTTCTTCAAATCTCACCCTACTATTTTAAAAAAGAACAACTCAATGGACGATGTTCTTGATATTTGAATTATCAAGGTGGTCATGTATGGAATGTCTTTCATCATAAGTTTATTCAATCAGAACTGGCCTGGGGCTGGACAATAACAATCATGACGATCTCTCCATGACAGAGCTTGGGAGCATCTGTTAGTCTCACAAGACGATAACTCTAGGCCTGGGAAGTCTTGCTTTAGTTTCGTTGGCAAAGCAGTGTCTCCTGTGACTGTAGAGACCCACATGTGTTTGTGACAATCCCAGCTACAGAGACTGCATTTGAAGGCACTGCCCATGAATTTTGTTCTGCTGTTGTTTTTGTTTATCAGATTTGCTTTCCTTCCTCAGCAAGCTTCAGCCTTTCCTCTTGTTTTTTAAAATCCATTTCTATTCTCAGACTCCAGCATCAGTGATCATCAGCAATGTCCTCCCACTTTTCAATGTTTGTGAAAAGGGATTTCATGTATCATTTGCAGACACCTTGAAAATGAAGATGGGGTTGTTTTGTGCTCTCTTACTGGAGGCCAGTTCACTACAAGCAAATCATTTGGGATCCTCCCCTTTGACATGCAGTGTACATGGCCCAGCCTGCTGAGGCATTATTGTTGCAGTAGGACGAAGAGGCAAAACAAAAAGACAAAATTGAGAAGCTATCCCTCAGATTAGGATACTGGAATGGTGGACCATGACCACTGGATTATCAGCAAACCTCCTGATGATCAGTGACTCAGGCATGACTACAGTCATTAACAAAGAACTGCTAAACTTTGAAGTGGATATCACAACACAACAAGAAACATGTTTTACAGAAACAGAAGAAACTATAGCTTTTACTAACAGAGAAAAGGCTCAGGTATAATTAAAGAGAATGATGTTGGCTTTGCCCTGGGAAACTCCCTGCTAAAGATGGTGGAATCCAGCAAAAGAGAGGGACTGAGTGGATATTTTCATTTCAGCTCTATACATCGAATAGTCAACATTGTCAGTGTCTCTACCCCAATCCTCTACTGTATACAAAATATAAAGGATAAATTCTATGACCAACTCTCAAGGACAATTCATGAAACTCCAAACCAAGAACAATTACTGCAGCTTGGTGACTCCAGTACTAGAGTCGGTGCTACTTGAGTTGGCATGTGATTGACAGCATTGGACAACAGTTGCTTGAGTTTTGCACACTCCATCAACATTCTCTTCCAAAATAAAACCTTATCCAAAATGTCTTGGAGACATCTCTGCCCCAAACACTGGCACCAAACCAGATACTTCCACTTGAGGAATGGACTCATAAATTCAGTCCCTCCAGAATAGAGACTCTAATGAGAATCACTCTTTGTTTTGCTGCAAGATCAAACTTCAACCAAAAGATGTAATATAGGAAACCCACCTGACAAACATTGATGATCCAACGACCAGGTAAAGCAGAAAAGTTCATCAGGTTACCAAATGATGCCTTCTCTGTAGACTCCTACTCGACAGGGCTGTGCTGATGAGGTGAGATTTTCTCAGGAACACCATCTACAGCACTTTGATAAGAAATGGTGCAAGACACAGGATTGGTTTGAAGTAAGTTCATGCAAGTTCACCATTTTTATTGAAGCAAAGCTTGTTGCACTACTTAAACATTAAATGCTCTCCCATCCAGGCAACCCTGTGCTCTCGAGAAATGGCAGACTAGCAGGAATGTGGGTGTGTTGTTAGATAGAGCAAAGTATATATTTTGGAGTGGAACCCTGCATCACTTCTTTCTCCAAATATTCACCTGTGGCCTACCAGTACAGTCTCTGCATTGTTACTCATCTTGCCAGAAATAGTAGCCAAATCTCCATAAAATCTCACCTTACCATAAGGAAAGACACCTGCTTAATTCTTAACATCCTGTTTACTATTTTCTAAGTCAAAAGCAGCTCCCCCCCGTAACGATTCTGTTACAGACGAGAAATAAATGAGAGAGGAAGGGGTTAAAGTTTACTCCCTTATATTAGAGAGTTCCTCACTTCCTTCAAATATAAACAAGGTTACTATTATTGTTGTGGCATCATGCATTTCAGCCCTGGCTGACCAGTGCAGTACCATGTACAAGAACTTATGAGTTGATGTAATCCTTGAGACACTAGATCTAAAATGAAAAGGTAGGATGGTCATAGATTATCTTTTAACATAGATTTGCTTGACCATCTCTGACCTGGGGTTATAATATAAGAGAACCTCTGTTCAACACTGCTGCCCTCTTTCGAGTTTCCTGCCTTGATATAGGTTCATTGAGGACTTTGGATTGCAGGAGGTTAAATTATTTCTTGAAAACATGTACCTCTACTCCATCAAGATCCCTCAGATGTTTTGGCAAGGCGTTAAATAGTTGTGGACCCTTTAATCCTAAGCTATTGCACTACATTGGACGAGATGACTGGGACCTTTGGAACAGTGAAATGACATTCAGTTAGGGGGCTGGTATAGCTCTGGATACCAAAGTTTGGTGCCAGCCCCTCCAGGATTTTCCATACACTGCATACCTTTCCTGTCCTTGTTCCAGGGAGTATAGTTGTAGCTCTTTCAGTCTCTCAGCTGTTCCATTGATGCAATCTTCCTGCCTCAAGTTCTGTTATTAATTTGACACTGTAGCATGACTACAGTTCAGAACAGTAGTCCAAACGGCTCAGTACAAATGTCCTACATAAAGCCATCACAGTTTCTTGGTCCATCTGGTCATTTACCTGTACACCACCACCATTTTGGTGATGTGCACGTAAAATGAGGCATCGTTGCTTATATCAATCTCCACATCACACACTATATGTCCATAAAATAAGGCATCGTTGCTCATATCAATCCCCAGATCATGCACTGTACTTAACTCTGGGATTGCCACTCCTTTTGCTTCAAAGTTTTGTTGTTGTGGCTTGTGAGCACAAGCCACAACTGGATTGAGCCAGCACAAGCCACAAATTAACTGGTAGCAGAGGGCTTGGAATTTACCTGCATTAAATTGCATGTTGTTTTCTTCAGCCCATTTATATATGGCGTCTAGGACTTTCTGTAGAAGATTAACATCAGAAGGTTTTTTGGCTGCATGTAGTACTTTTGTGTCATTGGCATAGATAGTAAGTGTGACTATCTGTGTGACTGATGGCATGTCTGAAAGAGCAACCATGAACAGCAATGGCCCCAATACAGTTCCCTGAGGCAGTCTACTCTCTATTACTGTCTCCTTGGAGTGGGCTCCGTTGGCTGCTACAGCCTGGCTTCTGCCTTTTAAGAAGTCATGCAACCACTCTCTGAGTTTCCCAGTTATGCCAAGTCTCTGTAGCTTGTGACATATCATCCCATGATCGACCTTATCAAAGGCCTTTGCAAAGTCAAAATATATCACATCCACGTTTGAGCAATTCATTAGTTGTTTTCAACACTCAGTCATAATGCTCAGTCATAATGCTGCAAAAGCTGGGTGTCAGGGAGTATGCCGTTATCTTTGAGGAACACAATCAGTTTCCTCTTGACAATATATTCCATGACTTTGCTGGACATGGAAGGTTAGAGAGACAGGTCTATCATTTTTAGCATCTGCTCTGCTACCACCCTTATGGATAGGACATATTATGCCTTCCTTTAACTTTTTGGAAAGTCTCCCAGTTGTGAGGAAGCTCTGGAATTAAATCTGTAGTAGTCTTGCTTAAGCCCCTTTGTGTTTCTTCAGGAGGATTGCTGGGAATCCATCAGAGCCTGTGGCTGAGTTTGGGCACATTTCATCAATGGCTGATATTACATCTGTTTCCTCTACTTTGTGTAGAGCTGTAGTGCTGAAGAACTCATCAGGCATATCTACTTCCAAATGTCCCAATGGAGTTATGAAAACACTCTTTCACTTATCCTCTGGGGTCTGCTGTTAGTGAACCATTTTTTTTAACAGTGGCCCTATTTTGTATTGTACTGAAGCAGAAGATTTTGCAAATCTATAGAAGGCTTTAGGGCAGTGTTTCCCAAACTTTTCGCACCAAATTGCAATATTGCCCACCTATCGGCCAAATAATGCTCCATTGCCCACCTGTGTAAAAAAAAAAAACCCTGACATGCCCAACACCAAATCCCCTTGTATCATTCGACACACACTATATCATAGACTTGTTGCCTGGTTAGTGCCATTTGGATTAAATATGTGGTTGTTTGCAAATCCCTTATTGTGGGTTTAGTTTTGCCATTAGTGTGAATAGAATTCTAATGTTAACTCTATATTATGCTGACAGATTAACTTCGGTAAACTTGTGCTTTCTTTTACACTGCTTTTTATTTTTCCCAAATGGACCATTGATCAGAACCAAAGATGCAAAAATAATAAATGATTGTATTATAAAGGAAAAGAATACAACCATGTGTCTGGTGCGATGCAGCTAGTGCAGTTACATTCGGTTTCAAACTTATCAACTTCAGCTGTAATTTCAGATGTTTCCACCAATTTGGGTAGGAATTCAATATATTTTGGTGGTACCACAAACCTTCTTTGCCATTATGACAATATTGCATTGTGGCATCATTGTCATTTTGTAATTCTATCAATTCCTCCGGAACGTTATCCTCGCAATTGACTGCATTGACCTCAAACAGGTTGCTATACCAATTTGAAATATTCAGCACAATAACATCTTGAAATCGCTCCACCATGTCATCTTGCAATGATTAAAAATAGTTGCAATATGGAGTTAAATCCTCATCAGCCGATTCATTTTTCAAAGAATCAAGTTGTGGAATTTGACGGAATTGACGTTTTGAAATGTTAGTCTTAAACAACACCAATTTCGAAATGAAGGCAGTGATAAATGATTTACAATCAATGAGAGTTTTTCTGTTTCCTTGCAATAACATATTCAAATCATTTAATTTTGTGAATATATCACAAAGAAAAAAAGATATCACACCTTGCAACCATCAATGGGGCAGATAGTGGAGTATCTTCAAAGAAAGATATGATTATATGAAACAGTTCAACAAAGCTTAAAATACAGTTTCCTTTTGACAGCCACCGCACTTCGGGTATGGTGTAAGAGTTTAGTATGGTCCTCATCATTTCTCAGACAGAGTTAATGGAAAATTCGATCAGACAAGGAACTGGACTTCAATTTGTTCACTCTCGATAACTAACTGTAGTGCACATTCAATCTACCGTTCATATTTTTTGCTACTAAATACTGCCAGTGTACCAAGCAATGAACAGTTAGTATCTGGTGAGGAATTTCACGCTTTAGGAGAGATGAAAAACCTCTGTATCTTCCTATCATCGAAGGGGCTCCATCAGACGCACAGGCAAGAATATTACTGAGTGGGATATTATGTTCAAAAAGGAAAGACTTGTACCTTTTGAATCAAGCGGCAATTTCTCTGTGAACAGCATTTCCTCACAAGGCTGAAGGTCTTTGCTGAAATACTGAACATATACCATCATCAAACATTGATTGTCCACAACAGTTGACTCACCCACTTGTATAGAAAATTCAGAACACTGGAAGGTATTAACGAGCTGATGTTTGACATTGTTATCCATTTCATTGATGCGTTGAGAAATTGTGTTATTACCAAGTGGGATCTTCATAATGTTATCGGGTTTTCCGTGCATAATGGTTGACAAAACCTCTTCGATAAACTGGCGAAGTAATGTTTCTCCAATTGTGTGAGACTTGCCAGACTTAGCAACAAGCAATACAATGTTGTACGATGCATTCAACCCGCCATTCTCTTGTTTACTGGGTTTCTGGAGTAGCGTGTTGAATGTTTGTTTGCTTTTTGAAAGAGGCACTCAGTTGCAAAAAGTAGGACAACAGTTTATCCTTCTTGTCAGAATGCTTTGCATCAAAGTGATACTTCAAGCGTGAAGGTTTCATTGCTTCGTTGGTTAATGTTTGATGGCAAGGAAGCCACATTGGTAATTGACAGTTCTGAGGAGAGGGAATAAATCCAAACGGTAAATAATCACTGCTGTACTGTTGACAAATTTTCTTGACTGGAGGCATCAGTAAACTGAAAATGTGAAAATGAATTTCTATGGATAGTGTCTGGAAGGCAGTACGGAATTCCCAAAAAGAAGAAGAAGTCGATAGAGCAGAGTCAGATAAAACATCTTTACTGGAGCAAATATGGATCTAGTTCGTTTGGCTGCCAGCATTTCAAAAATTAAAGTTTATTGAAAATTTTAAAATTTGGCAAATTAATGAACCTTTCCAAGCTAAATTGCTGGAGTTATTCAACTTTTTTCCAGAAAAATGTTTTAAAAAAGTTTTAGAGGTTTAAAGTTTGATCATTTTCACCCAGTCAAGAAACACGATTTCGAAGCTGTCGTTTTGTGTGTGCTGCACATTTTGTCAACATCCTGAAAATAGCACTTGTGTTTTGATATGAAACCGTAGAATTATGCACGACTTATAATTCCACAGAACACTTTTATTTTTTGAAGTTTTCAGAAAATATTTGCGAATTTGTTTTCTACACGTAGGACTTCATATGATTATGTAAAAAACAAAAATTGTGGTGGTGTATGATTTAAAGTCTAGGCCTATTTGGCTGCTATTTTTAGCATGCATGACATCCATCTCAATGACTGTGTGACAAAAATATTCGATGGATAAACAAGTCCACTTTTTTAATACAAAGGGACGTCTCATGCAAGTAATCAAATCGATAAAAGTGCATCCTTATTCTAGGTATGCCTAGATATCAGTAAATGCAGACTTATTTTCTAAAAATTCTTAGTCACCCACAAAATGTTCACACTGCCCACCAAAATCTCAAATCGCTCACCACTTTCCAGAAATTTGCCCTTTGCCCACTTTGGGAAGCTATGCTTTAGGGTTTGTTTTTATATTTTTGACAGCCCTGGCTACTTTTTGTGCCCTCTTCTTTTCATGGGAGTGTTTGAGTTCATTTTCGATCTCAAACGATGCTTGTTTGAGATAAGATCCTTTGCTATCCTTCAGTGGCCCATTTAGACAGTTTGAGATTTTTGCTTGTCGTCTCATTAGAATCCCTTGTCCCTGGGAATTATATTTTTGTGTTGGTTTGTCATTCTCTGTGGAGTAAACTTGCTGCATATGTTGTGCCTGATTGTCATACAGCTTGATGTATTGGTGAATAGTCAACGGCCTTGGAGAGCATAAAGATTGAAGTTGTAAATGATAAAAAGAAAGCTGACATAGAGGACTGAAAGCCATCTGGATATTGGAAAGGGCTTACCTGTATCATAATGATTTGTGCTGGGTATCAAAATGCTGACATCATGACTGCTACTCAATGCTCTGAGAACACTGTAAAGGCTGTAGGGCATGACGTGGACAGCTGCAATAGAGACAACAAAGCCATGGCCAGTAGAGAGGGACAAGCTGGCGTTCTGACTGCATCTTCACACAAGGATTCACCCAACAACTGCAAGATCATGTGATCAAAAATCCGAGTAAGGGAATTCAAGCTTTGGCAAGAGAGATGGGTTTTGGAGTTGCCATCATGAAACCAAACCCGAATGGGGGGGGGGGGCTTTGCTTCCACTCATACAAAAGGCACAAGAGACAAATTCTGACAGCCAAGGGGATGATGAAGGCAAAGAAGCTGCTGAACAAACTGAGGTATCCTGTTGAGCTGGGGATGATCTGGTTCTTTTCAGACGAGAAGAACTTCTGCCTGGGCCAGTTGCACAACACTCAAAACAACAGGTGGCTTGTCTACGATTCATGTGTGTCCAACATGTCATGAAAACCATGTTACCCCAAACTGTCTCCGGTGAGGTTGACATCATGCTGCCCCACATCTTTAAAGGGTCTTAGGCTATGTGAAGCTGCTGGAGACTGTGGTTAATCCCAGGCTGGAGAGGGTTGCAGCTGGGAGGCCATATGTGCAGCAGCATGGTTCAGCTCCTTTCCATACCCCCAGAAAGAGTCAGAAGTGGTTGTAGGAAAATTTCTACAACTTCACCAGCCCCAATTTCTAGTCTTCTATAATCCCATGGATTACTATGTGTGGGGCACAATTGAGAAAGACACTGCCTGTGATACCAAAGCCAAATTGGTGGCCAAGATCAGGGAGGTGTTCAAAGGTCTTCCCAGAGACAAAGTGAAGAATGCATGTGCCAGGTTCTGGAGTGGTCTTGAGACCATGGTGGAAGCTGAGGGGAAGCTTCTTTGAATAAACTGTTATCTTCCAGCCATAATCTAGTTGGTATTTTTTGAGGTTTTAAAATACTTTTATTATTGGATGGAATATTGTGTTTTCTTTTTCTTCTATGCAAACTTTCAAATTTAGCCCAAACATCTTGCATGTATACATTTGTGTGTATATATGTATATGTGTATATATATATGTAGACCTATATGTGCGTATGTGTGTGTGTGTATATATATATATATGTGTCTATATATGTGCATGTGTATATATGTGTGTGTACACGTGTGTGTATGTGTCTGTATATATATATATATATATATATATATATATATATATATATATATATATATATATATATATATCCCTCCTTTATAAATCTGACGCATTCTGCATCTAAAAAATCAATAATACCATGAAGGCTGCTGTAATTAGGTGCCTCGTTAAGCAACACAACATCTGCAGTGCAATGTGACCTCACTGCATGAAGCAGTGCCTTATTCACTTGACCAGTTTCCTTCATACTCACACACACGCACACACAGTTTCTTTTTCATGCACACACCCATAGCTGCTCTATCTAGTTTGCTTTCTTTCTATATATATATATGACATTCAAACTATCTATCTGTGTGTGTGTGTGTGTGTGTGTATATATATATATATATATATATATATGTGCAGGAATGTAGAAGCCTTGAGAGAATGTGAACTATTTCATTTTGAATGGTTTTACTCAAAGTAGAGAAACTACAAAGAATAGCAGTAAATATTGGGTTAAAAACCCTTTGAAACCCACAATTTCTGTAAACATGCTTTGGTGCAATGGGGGAATATTGGTCTTGTTTACAGATGAGGTTTTCAATCCCATGACAAGCCTTTGACTTTTTCTCTCCAAAGGAGTTTTTAACCCCAATATTTACATGCTATTGTTTGCAGCTTCTCTACTTCAAGTTCCATAGTTTAAATGAAACACACAAACCCATCCATCCAACTGTGTACTGTAATGCCTCGGTATACAAATTAATTTGTTCCTGGAGACTTCTCGTAAAGTGAAAACTCGTAAAGCAGAGCAATAATTTCCCGTAGTAGCAATGTTATAAATCATAATTTGTCCTCAGAAAAATATTTTACCTATAAAATTTATAATACTTGTAAATAAATGGCAATAAAACAACAGTAGAATATAAAGAATATTTTATGTAAAGTAAAAAGAATGTTGAGATAATTTATAATAAAAAATATTATTATTAATTATAATCGTTTTCTGAATCACTTTCACTCAGACTAGACTCGTGCACACCCTCACTTGTAGATGTGATCGCCAATTCACCAGCACTCATAGACGGACTTGTAGATTTCTTTTTAAAATACAAGTCTAGAGTTATTTGCTTAGAAGAAGCTTTTTTTCGCTCTCTCTAAATTTCTGAATAACACACAGAATCATTTGTTATGGGATTAGAAAGTTTTGAGCTTTGTTTAAAATTTGGATCTTGTGCTTGAAAAATAAAACTCATAAAGCCACGGTAAAGTTATTCTATTTATCTATCTATCTATCCATCTTTCTCCTTCCTTCCTATCTTCCTTCTTTCCTTTCTTTCTTCCTTTCTTTTACTTGTTTTAGTCATTAGATTGTGGCTATGCTGGAGCACCACTTTCAGGTAATTTAGGTAAATGAATTGATTCAGTACTTTTTTTTGTTTTTTAAGCCTGGTCTCTTCTGCATCTCTCTGCCTTTCCCAACTCTCATGCACCATTGGTCATACCCCATTCCCTATCCACCTTTCGACCCTACCCAATCTTTACAGTTGTTGCCTACTTCCCCTCCCTTCTTTAAGTCTTCCTCTCCCATATACTCTGGCAAACTCCACCCATCCGTGCGCCTTAATTCCTCTTCCCTATTTTCTTCTACACACATCCTACCTTGAGGGGCCACCTACATACCTTGTTGCTCTTTATCTCTTTGCAGCCCCTACACATCATTCCCACCTTTCTTTCTAAAGGCAAATAGCCATGTAACTCCTCAACAACAACATACTCTGAATTAAAACATAGAGCCTGTTTTTAATTAGAAATACAGTTATGAAAGGGTTAATGCATGTCTTATAGATTTCAGGAGAAACATTATTTATTTTTCTTTCCATTTTCAGTTTGAGTCATCTGATGACTTGTTCTAGAATCTGATTTGCTCTCAGTGACGTTTCCACCAAAACTGGACCAGATTAATATCATTGAGGTAAGATTAATCCTTTAGCAGTTGGATTACTCTGTCAAATGTAATGCTTATTTACACACATTGTTTGGAATTAATCATACATGATTTTATAGCTTTGAGATTTCAATGATGTGATTGTTTATTATTAGAATGACATTGTAGGGTAGGTGTGAGAGGTTTGATCTGGCCAGTTTGAACATAAACAGAGGTAAGATATTTGGGTCAAATATGCCCTATTTAAATGCCAAAGGGTTAATATTTTCATTAATTTCCTCATACCTATAGGATGGTTTAAATGTTAATGAGTTGCAACTTAATGAAACACTCATTTTTGCTTGCACTGATATAAGGCTGAGCTACACTTACCCATTGTGCTTATTGTATACATGGCTTGGTTCACTGATTTTTTGACAACAGGTACCCAGTCAGCTGAGTGTGGTACCTCAGGTAAATTGGTGTCTTAGCTAAGGAATATTTTTCTTTCGTTTGTTTAAACGGATTAAAAAACTACAATTAATCAAAAGCTCCTTCATGATCAAAAGACATTTACATATACATCTATGTCTATGTCCTGGTTGAATGAATAAGGATTAAAAGTATCTTCGTCAAGGAGATGGTGTAATGGTGAAGAGAGAACACAGATCGTCAAACAGGTTCAGCTTGGCAACAGTTTCTTTTTTAAGATTACAGTACGGTGGCTGCACTCGTCTGGAGCCCTTTCAGAAGTTATTTTTATTAGTTTCTCAAGATCTAAAGCAAGGACTCTCAACCACATGAGCTCCTTTGATTTCTATTTTATTCTGGTCGGCCCCCACAACCATTCAATGCTTAAGAATCATGTTTTATAAATACTTCTTTCAAAATTACTATTTTGTTTTTCACACATTGTGTAGGTAAAGCTATGGAAAACATTCAAGAAAGAAATTTAGCTGTTTCTTGCAAGAAACACATCTAATTCAAAACTTTTTCATGGACCCTTAATATGCTACTGTGAATCTCCAATTTACTATCTTGCTTGAGTGGACCTCAAAAAATTGTATATGAACCCCAATTGAAAACCACTGATCTTGAGAAAGACTTTTGTCTAGCAAGCTCTGCAGGCTAGGAAAACTCTAATAAATTATAAAGTGCTTCTAGTGTTTTAAAGGGTGAACTATAATTATTTAACAACAATTAGATTGGAGTTTTGTGTGTTAAAGCCAACAGAATAGTGTTGGGGTTAGGGTAAAACTGAATGGTGTCAATTAGCTGTATGTTTTAGTTGAAATGAAAAATGTCTATGAGCTGGGAGCAAATGAGCAGATTACAAGTGAACAACAGAGTTTCTATGTAGTCACTGGAATTGCTAGAAACAACAGCAAAAACTGTCTCAAATTACACTGTATCATCTTTAAAAGAAGGACACACAATATCTAAAAGAAGGTTAGAATGGTCATGGATCATCATGGAATGATCATAGGTCTGGCCTAAAGAGGAATCAGATGCGGTATGCAGGAAAGAAGACTGCAATGTTATGAATTTATGGATGAAGACAGCCAATTGCTTGACACAATCAAATGGAAATTGTAGTTGTGGCCATTACCAGTGCTGGTGGCACACGATAAGCACCATTCATTCATGTGTGGGTCGCTGCCTGACTGGCTCCCTGTGCCAGTGACATGTAAAAAGCACCCACTACACATTTGGAGTGGTTAGCTTTAGGAAGGGCATCCATCTGTAGAAACAGTGCCAGATCAGATTGGAGCCTGGTGCGGCCTCCTGGCTTGCCAGTCTCCAGTCAAACCATCCAAATCATGCAAGCATGGAAAACGGATGTTAAACAATGATGATGATGATGATGGATAGAGTTTGTGAATGAGGAATACACAGGAAGACATAAGATGGAATTATGAAGGCTGATCTCTTGAACTTCAAGATTACAAAAGATTGGGGTGACTGGTGATATGTGGTGCCTGAGAAAACCTATCCACCTTGGTGAAACTGATATATATATCATCATCATCATCATCATCGTTTAACGTCCGCTTTCCATGCTGGCATGGGTTGGACGATTTGATTGAGGAATGGTGAACCAGATGGTTACACCAGGCTCCAATCTGATTTGGCAGAGTTTCTACAGCTGGATGCCCTTCCTAACGCCAACCACTCAGAGAGTGTAGTGGGTGCTTTTACGTGCACTGGCACAAAGGCCAGTCAGGAGGTACTGGCAACGGCAATGCTCAAAATGGTGTATTTTACGTGCCACCTGCACAGGAGCCAGTCCAGCGGCACTGGCAACAATTTCACTCGAATGCTTTTTTCACGTGCCAGGAACGCGAAGCTGCAGCACAAGTGCCAGGAAGGCGACACTGGTAACGATATATATATATATATATACACATAACTAGGCCACTTGTGAAATTTCTATGTCAAATCATCTCCACAACTTTTTCATCTCACTATCTCTAATCCCTCCATCACTTGTCGAACTTCAATGTTCTGCTACTGTAATTAAATTAGAGTAGAACTACATATTTCATCATTTTCTTTTTCTGTGATACCTTCTGTTACCATTCTCACATTGAATCTCTTCACATCCATCTTTTGTTCTTAACATTATCCCTCTCCACTCATATCTTACTTTGATCACCCTCCTATGCTACTAAATTATCTGTTCCTCTCCACCACCAAATAAGCTCACTAGTGTTAGCATCAAGAATTGCACTCTGTAAAGTGGTTGGTAATAGGAAGGGCATCCAACCATAAAAACCATGCCAAAGCACAATGCAGCCTTCAAATCCATCAGATCCTGTCAATTTGTCCAACCAATGCCAGACAAAAGTTAAAAGATGATGATGACGATCTTCTTTCTACTTACTTTGGTCAACCTGAGGCTACAGAAGACACCCATGGTGGCTGAACCTGAAAGCATGTGTTGGTGATGTGAACCTCTCAGCCACATGGCCATGTCTACAGCTGTTGTTTAATGTCAGGTCAGCTCTTTGAGTAGACCTGTAATGAAAATATTCCAACTGCAACAAAGTGCTTTTAAAGGTATCCTACCTTGTTTAAGATGATACAGTGTGATCTGAGGTAAATTTGGCTGCTATTGTTTGCTCACACAGAGGCTCTCCTATTGGCTTATATCAGCAACAGTATAAGGGATGGGTATTTTCTCAGTTTGCAGTGTTGAAACCAAATCCTTTTATAGGAAAAACCTTTGAGAGACCAATGTTTCCTATGATAGAGAAAACATCTTAACAGCACCAAAAGACTACTGAGATAATTTAGTTTAGCTGCCATTGTTGTGAATGATTGGGTGTGCCAGTTGATATGTTGCTGGTCATGATGCTTTCACAGATTCCCATGACTCTCTGTTGCCATCCGATTCTATTATTCTGAATTTGAATCGGAAGCTTGAGCCATAGTGAATCTTTCATTAGCTGATTACACAGCCATGGACGCCAAGGAATGTGTTGCAGTTACTCTTTTGATAAAGCCTGGTGATCCTGACCATTGATCTTCTGGGATTCCTCCACCCAGCATCAATGTAAAAAACACCATTGGCTCAGTTGAGCTTTTCTACTTCCTCTTCACAATCCACCATGCTGCACTCCCATGATTTTGTTGTACCCCTAGCAAATGGGTGGCCAAACTGCTGATATACCTTGTCAAAATCAACTCATAACTATGCAGGGGACGGTTGTCGTTCTGTGAGGTATTTTCAAAATGCCCACATACCCAAGAATTAGCATTATGCTAATTCTTGATTGGTTGAGAACAATTACCTTAATTAATTCAATTGTAAATTTAATTGATGAGTGTGAATTGACTTTGTCAGCAGACTATGAATTTTGTTTTCCTTTTATCAGGAAAGATTCATGTATAAAGATTATAAAACTTCTTTTATGTTGTATTGTCGTTTGTCAGCAGCTAATAAGAACTCAATGAAAGCCAATCTATTGCAAATTTTCACAATTTAATTTCTATGCTAAGAGATATTTGGTTATCCTATTGCTGTTAGTTTGTTCTCAATAGTTTAAGGTGATGGAACTCAGTGAAATTAACTATTTTGGTCAGATTTAGTTGTTTTGACTCAGTACAAAACTAATTGTTATTGGAGGGCAAGAATACATTTAATTGTATTGACACTAATCTAGAGAAGCTGAGGTTTTGTGACTTTTATTTTACCTGAGTAAGAGAGAGAGAGTGAGAGAGTGAGAGAGAAAGAAATTGATATTAAATGGAAGGTTAGGTAATACAGGAAGAGGATGAAAGGGAGAATAATCAACACCAACAATTTGAACTCCAGAGGGAAAAGTTTATCTAAGTGAGCTAAGAATCTAGGGGATTGAGAGTATATATTATAAATTATTTTAGTCCCTTGCTCAGCCATTCCAGTTATAAGATATAAACTAATAATTCTCAACTATTACTATCACTACCCTTCCACCAACCACCCTTTACTACCACTCATCCTCCTGATTCATTTTTGCTTTTATGTAAACTCAGTCCTGTGAGGCTTATAAAACATTAAGTAGAGCTTTTGAGGTTTGCAGTATATTATAGGCTTCATCTCCTCATGATACCTATTTAGAGTTAAGTAACTGAGTCAGTGATGGTTCATTGGTCATTGATACTACGGACTACTACTGATACTCAACGACTTGTGTTGCCCTTGGCAAACAGTTATATATTGTGTCAATTTAGACTCATCATCATTTAATGTCTGTCTTCTTGGCTATTCAATTGAAATACTTTATAGTTGGTCCAAGCTTAGTATTATCCTATGTTTTGATACTGGTTTAACAGTTTTATACTCTCAGCTCCATCTAATTAGAATGATAGTTTGGTTAGAATTTTGTGTTAAGCCATAATGAGAAAATCTGACTGACAAAAAGGACTTTTTTATAAACAAATTTGGAAATGTAGATGAGTAAACTCACAAAAGTTGTATATTTGAATAAGTTGAAAATATTCAATTCAGACGATGTGTTTAAGAAAAGGTTATGCAATCAGGATTTTGCTAAAGGTATATTTTGGGGTTTGGGATAATACCAATGTGTCTTGAGTTTAACCTGTAACAAGCATAAAACAATAAATTAAAGTCACACACTCTTTCTCCGACACAGTCATGCCTGCACTTATACTCCTTTTGTGTTAGTACACTGCACTCGTTCAAAAGGTGATGGATACTGTTGTCCTCTTTTCCTGCAGATTCTACATTTGCTGTTTGACTGAGTTTCCTTAATCTTTGCTTTTATCAGATTTGTTCTAATGGTTTGTTTCTGAATAGTTATAATTAGTGTTTTGATCTCTCATTTCTGTCAGCCAGAGCCAGTGTTGTTGTTGTTGTTGCATATATCAAATAGTTTTGGGCCTAGCCACAAGAAATCATTATTATATTTACTCTTTTACTTGTTTCAGTCATTTGACTGTGGCCATGCTGGAGCACCGCTTTTAGTCGAGCAAATCGACCCCAGGACTTACTCTTTGTAAGCCTAGTACTTATTCTATCGGGCTCTTTTTGCTGAACCGTTAAGTTACAGGGACGTAAACACATGTCAAGCGATGTTGGGGGGGACAAACATATACACACACATACATATACATATACATATATACGACAGGCTTCTTTCAGCTACTTGTATGTATTAAAAATAATTGATGAAAATATGTTCTATCTGAAATCGTTGTTTTATCCTCAAGTATAAATGTAGCAGCTACTGGTTCTAGAATCCAGAAGCTATGACCTAAATATCAATATTTTTAAGGAGACAATGGGTTTCTTATCCAGCTTCTTCAATTTGTGCTAAGCAGTTATGTTTTTTTTTTTTTTTTATACAAAGAGACTTTTTTTTTGTAAAAGGAAAATCTCTTTTGACTTTTGTCAAGTAGAGCCATATTTCAGTGACTTGAAACAAATTTTATATCTACTTGGTTTTTAATCATTTATATAAATATTTATAAAATATTTCAAAGAAAAAAATTGCAACAAACATTCTCTGAGATTAATATAACAAATAGGAACTGATATAAACAGTTGACTCTTTTGAAGACATTTTTTGTAGTGATAGCAGCAATAGTAGTAATTGTTGTGGTCACGTTGGTGATAGCATTAGTCAGAAAATGGCAACTTGTTTTATTTTAATTTAAGCCTCCTCCTCCTTATTGGAAATGGTCTAATATCATCTCTGTTCCAAGATGAATGGAACAGCTCCACACATCACCATGTTTTTCTTCAAGTGGCTGCAGCCAAGATATATTTCACTAGACTATGCCATTAGTTTTGGTTGGCCCCCAATTCCATGTTGTGTATCTCTGCCAATGATGTCGATGTAGTTGAGTGGTCATCATTCTTTGTTGGTGTGGGGATAGTTCAAAACTATATAATATCCAATATGGTCTGTTGTTCAGCACAAGAGCATTGGCCAGCAAAGCTTTCTTTGCATTGAGCAACAATAGCAGAAATGGGTGGAGTATTTCCATAGATCTCTCTGGTCTTGTGCCTACACCATAAGATGTTTTAAGCCCTCACAAAAAGCCTCAATGAGGATGACAACTACCTGCCAACATGCCCCAATGATGGCACACAAACAGGTTAGCCAAGGGTGGCATCTTTTTCCTTCAATTTCACCCCTACATTCCTGGAGTTGTCCGGAGGGGGGGGGGGGTTCAAAGAAGTTAGTCACTTCAAGGAGAGGTAGTGTCCTATTGGTCCCATCAGCATCACTTGTGTATCCCAGTGTCCTTATCTTATTATAAGCTACAACAGTATCTAGAGGGGTTTCACTACACTTTCTTGTTTTCACAGTATTCCTACATTCTGAAGTTTAGAATCTGTAATAAATTTAATCCTTTCACTTTAACCACGTCTACCGAGAGTCTCTTTATAATATCTTGCATTATTATTATTGAATATTCTTTGATTAGCAGAAAGGTGGGATACTTTAATTGATAGGTTTCTGACTCATCAGTAATGGACCTGATGTAATTCTAAATCTCTGGATGTAAGGGGAGACTCTGGTTTGGTTTGTGGTAGGGTTAATGATAATACAGTTTGGAATCTAGGTTTAATGTAACATCTAAACAAGTTAGCTATTTGGTTAAACTTTTTGAAAGAGATAGATAGGTTCGAGTTTCTAAAGAAAGAGTAGACATATTTTCTCAGCTTTCTAATTCAGCAGAGCATCATTCCCATGCAGTCTGTTTCTAACCCCACCCCCAGGTTCAGAAAAATTCCTTCCATTTGTATATACAGACCTCACTGGTCAAATGCCTCCATAGTAATGCCAATTTCATTTACCTTAGATATTCTATACCAATATTTCCTCCTGGAAAGAGATATGCATTCTCCCAAGCTAAAACAATAGTCTCCATCCTGTCTTTGGTCATATTTGTGCTCTTCGTGACCTTGTTTAGTAAAAATCGGGGAAACGGACAGGTAGTAGTTTTCTCTGTCAAATTGCACAAATGAAGTTCAGTCTTTATTATTCAGGTTCTCAAATCAATGGACAGCCTCACCAGTGCATTGCTACAGTTGTGTGTCTGTACATATGTGTTTGTGTATATGTATCTGTTTGTCATTCTGTCTGTCTGTCTGTCTGTCTGTCTGTCTATTTATATTGGTGACACAAGTGTGTTTATGAGTAGATAAGTGAACTAATAACAGATCCTCTATATGCTTGATCTGTTAGAAATAGCTAAAGCTCCCTCAAATTTTACTTTACCATCTTAAAGCAGAAAGGCCACATTGGATAAGGTAGTTCTTGCTAGATAAATGATGGGATCGTTACAGCTGGAATGTCTTTGATCAAAGTTCTTCTTAGTCAGGGCGGTCTTGAAGTCTTATTCCTTGACTAAAGGTAACACTAGAATGACTGTAACAGAGTTGGAGCTCACCATTAATCACTGAGTTTTCTTTTCTATTAATTTCCTCTTATTATATTTACTGTAACGAGCCATTTACTCATGAATGTCTGTCAAATACAAATAAAAGGATTTTTTCTTTTCTGAGACCACTTCCAATAAAATCAGACTTTCTTAAAATTTTACATTCATTTTACAGACATTTCTATATTTTTTTTTTTTATTTTTTTCTAAATTTTAATTTTTGGTTTAAAGACAGAGGCAGCCTAAAATATATATCTGTTATTGGACATGATGGATCCAGAGGACAACCTTTGACATCGGTCAGGTTGTTAGGCAAAATAATGTAGAGTATGGTATTTGAATCAATTAAATGTTTCGTCTGATTATGACTGCTGCATCATATTATATCTGTTATAAATTCACTTTCTGCCTTGGTTTCCAAGATTCTCCAGAGAATCTCATGGTCAGTGACTATATCATTATCATCATCATCATCATCGTATATAGTCGCACTACTTCCTTTTCTGTAGAAGCACATGGCTGAGTGGTTAGAGCAGTGGACTCATGGTCAAGGGATTGCAGGTTCGAATCTCAGATTGGCAGTGTGTGTGTGTTTATGAGCGAAACACTTAAGCTCCACATGGCTCCAGCAGACACTAATGGCGAACCTCTGCTGACTCTTTCGCCACAACTTTCTCTCTCTCTTTCCTCCTGCATCTAGTAGCTCACCTGCAACAGACCGGCGTCCTGTCCAGGTGGGGAACCTACATGCCAATGAAACCAGGAAACTGGCCTTTATGAACCAGACATGGCTCAAGAAGGAGCAAACAACAACACTTCTTTTCCTGTTTTTCTTTTTTGAACAATTATTTGAATAGTAATAATAATAATGATAATGATAATAATACTACTACTACTACTAATAATAATAATAATAATGTACTGAGAAGAGCATTATCGCTGTGAAAACAACATCCATTCATGAACTTTTTTTTTTCTTAACTACATGTTTTACCTGTGAATTTGCGTGTGTGAACTGGGAATGCATACAACGAGTTTCTCTGCCGTAGGTGTACGGAAAACACTCGGCGAGAAATGGAAGAAAATTTGAAGAAAGAAGAAGAAAAAACAACATAATAATAATAATATATGTCCTTGGAGACAGTATCAGAAGGCATCAAGAGGAATATAAAGGAAATTGGAATAGAGTCCCCAGTAGAAATATTACAAAAGGTTTGCCTCCTTGGCATGGCCAGAATAAACAGGAAAGTATCAGATAATTGAAAAGAACAAATAGCATGGTACTGTAGGCTGCAGGGAGTTAGCCTGTTGCACATGCAAGACCCCAGGAGCTCCAACAAAACTTGTGATAAAGAGAAGATAATAATAATGATAATAATTTATGCCCTGATGTAGTACCAGGCACTGACTCTCATGGCTTCTAATCTTAACTGATTGGAAGTGTTATCATGTACATTGTTTTGTCTTGGTATAAAAGATGGACTACAACAAATATTCTGCTTAATACCACAGATTTGCTTGTAACCTTAATGATTTGAGCTTGTCCTTTGGTGGCTGACAATATATGCATCTCTGATCATGAGCAGAAGTAGTGGGGGAGCATGATAGCCATGTGTTGAGAGGAATCCTTTGGAGGTTGAAGAAAATTCTAACTGGGCTCCACCTGCAAAATCATGCACCATTTATCTTGGTTTGAGATCACCATGTCGTGCACATATGGTTGTGATGCATGTGCCTGATGTACTCTTATCAAATGGGTAGTCATATTGGGTATACTGGGCTTTGTATATTTTACCCCAATGTCATTTTGATGGCATGCACTGCTCTCTCACTCAATAATAATAATTAAATTGAGGAAAAAAAGGAAACCAAAGTTATAGATATTGTAATGCCTGGGGATGCATGCATAAGTGATAAAGAACTAGAAAAGATGGAAAAGTAGAGACTCCTAAAAGATGAAATTGCAAGAATGTGGAGTATGAAGAGAGTGTTTGTAGGAGCATTCAGTGCACTAACAACCAAGTTTGAGAAATATGTCAGAGAAATTGGAATTGAGATGAGAGCAGAGCAAGACCAAAAGACTGCTGGGGACAGTTAGGATTTTGAGATTGGTACCTGGATGTTGAATGCCTCCCATGATAATTAACACCTGAGTATCAAAGTTAATAATGTGTGGAAAGAGACCCTGTGAGATATCTGACAACAGGCTGCTGCCCCCTCTCATAGAATCAACCAGAGCAAACAAGACCAAGCACTCTGCGAAGTAAAACACCACCACCACCAGAAACTGAAAGAAGCCCATCATATATATGTGTGTGTGTGTGTGTTTGTATTTATGTTTGTCCCTCCCACCACTGCTTGACAACTGGTGTTGGTGTGTTTACATCCTTATAACTTAGCAGTTTGGCAAAAGAGAATGGTAGAATAATTACCGGGCTTAAAAATAATAAATATTGAGGTTGATTCTTGCAACTAAAATTGCTCAAGGTAGTGCCCCAGCATGATCGCAGTCTATTGACTGAAACAAGCAAAAGATAAATGATAGACACAAAAACCTTGGATAAGAAATATCAAATTAAATTCTTTGTTTTTTAAAAATTAATTGAAACAAAGGCAGTGTACTTCAGCAGATATTTGGTAACAAAAGGGCTAAAAAAAAACTACAACAACCCTAATATCATCATCATCATTGTTTAACATCTGCTTTCCATGCTGGCATGGGTTGGACGGTTTGACTGAGGACTGGCAAGCCAGGAGGCTGTACCAGGCTCCAATCTGATCTGGCAAGGTTTCTACAGCTGGATGCCCTTCCTAATGCCAACCACTCTGAGAGTGTGATGGGTGCTTTTTACATGCCACTAGCACGGGGCTAGTCAGGCGGCACTGGCATCGACCACGCTCAAATGGTGCTTTTTATGTACCACTGGTACAGGAGCCAGTCAGGTGGCACTGGCAACAACCACACTCTGTCAAATTCAGTGGAATCAGCTTCGGCCTTCTTGTAGCTTAGATTTAATTTTTATATATTTTTGAATGGTGTTTTGAAACTAGATTGAAACCAAATTCCCTGAATGTTAAATGACTTCGCCATTAGCTTTACTGGTCACCTCTTTAAGTCCACTGTAGACATGAGGACACCTAATTCTGCATTATGTCAAAACAAAATTGGTACAAAGGCATTTTTTTTTCTGGATGAATTACCAGCAAAAGACTTATGCCAGAGAAGGAATCTAATCTGAACCACTTAATACTGCAGAAATCCAAAATCAAAGATTGGCCTTTATGGATTCTTGTAATTCTTGACAGGAATATTTTTTTCATCTTTAAACTGCTCTAAGATTCAGTGAAGCAATCGTTTTTATGATCCTGTTAAAAGATTTAGTTTTCCTCTTTATCTGACTTCATTTTATTCTATCACAAACAACTCAAACAAAATATAATGGAACAAATTTCCAAAATGTAGAATTTTCAGGAAACTGAAGGATTTCCATTTTCATTTATATTTTATCTCATTCTTCTCCTTTATTTCTTTCTGTGATCTATTAATTCACAGGTTACTGATAAAGACATTAAGAAAACAAATGTTTATTAACTGCACAAAATGACAGCACCCACTTTCTATGTATAAATCTTTACTAACTCCATCACAGAGGAGATAGTAGCGGCAGTGGTACCGGTAAATAACGGTGGTAATGGTGACTGTTGTTGTCGTTGTCATTATCATCATCATCAACTCTTACTATGTTGCTAAGTGCTGTTTCAAGTTAAACCTCCTCTTTGCATCACTTTAACCTAACAAGTTTATCAGAACATTCCCTCTCTCTCTGTACACACACACACACACACACACACACACACTCACACACATGTTTGGGATTCAGTCCCATTGTGCAGCAACTTGAATAAATGTCTTCTGCTATAGCCTTGGCCCAACTGAAGCCTTGTGAGTGAATTTGGTTGGTAGCTAAAGAAAAGAAACCCATTGTATAAATATATGTATGTATATACAACATATGCCTGTATGTATGTAATGTATGTAGCTAGGTTAGTAAGTATGTATCATCATCGTCATCGTTGTTTAACGTCTGTTTTCCATGCTGGTATGGGTTGGACAGTTTTCTTTTGATGTAATGTGATAGTTGTAAACGAGGATAACCAGCATCTAAACAGTAACCTTCATTTCTGGTCTTCTGTGAAATCATCTCCAACTACAGCAAATTTATTACCTTATTTGGAAATGGGAAGAGCATCTGGCTATCGAAAATCTGCCTCTACGAATTCTGCCTGACCCATGAAAGCATGGAAATGTTAAAATGATGATATCATCATCATTGTTTTAACATCCACTTTTCCATGTTTATATTGGTCAGACGGATTCTATGACTGGATGCTCTTTCTGTTGCCAACTATCACTTGTAATATTTCCCCATGGCTAGACATTTTTCATGGAAGAGTGTATGCTTGTATGATGGTGTGTGTGTGTGTGTGTGTAATTATACATTTGGTGGCGTTTATCTACACAGCACAACTGATGAACACAATTAGAGTATGATCTGTCTTTGAAATTTATGCTTTTCTCCTTTTTATTGTAAATAGGAGTTGCTCTTAAGGATCATTTCGTTTTAACCAACAATGTATGTATATATATATATATATATATATATATATATATATATATATATATATATATATGGCCGTTTTTGTGCGGGTGACACGTAAAAGCACCCACTACACTCTCTGAGTGGTTGGCGTTAGGAAGGGCATCCAGCTGTAGAAACTCTGCCAAATTAGATTGGAGCCTGGTGTTGCCATCCGGTTTCACCAGTCCTCAGTCAGATCGTCCAACCCATGCTAGCATGGAAGGCGGACGTTAAACGACGATGATGATGATGATGATATATATATGCATTTGTCTTCCACTGGATTTTAATGCAATGTAATAACCTGTCAAATGTTTAATGACTTGTTATTAATTGAGCTCTTAATTACTGTGATCTATCCTTTGATGTTTATACACAAATTATACAGCCAACACATAGACACACATACACACGCACGCATGTACACACGCCCCCCCCCCCCAATCAATAAGCTAAATTGTATTTATTGTTGTTTAGATCTATGTCTCATTTCTGATTGACCAAATTTGATGGAAGATGCTTCTATTGAGGTTGATGTTATTGTTTGGTTTTGTGTCCCCCAAACATTGTATGTGTACATAATCCAGTGTTCCTGTCACTCAGCACTTTCTGCAATGCTAGTTTCTTTGAAGGCAACCATCCAGAGACCTCCTGATGATCAATTTGGTGGTGAGGACTTAATACATAACATACAGAGTTATCCCCGATGACATGTTTTTATTGCATCCATCAACTTGCAAATTATTCTAGTGGACCATTAGTTGTGCTGATCTCTCCAGTCTTGAAGAATCTGTGAAGAGCTGGATGCAGCTCCTTTCTACTGATCAAAAATGGAAATCCCCTCCACAGAGAACATCTATCTCTAAACCATAGTCACTAGAGTTGAACTCAGTACTACTAGCTTTCAAAATACTTGTTAATTTTATCATTTTTTTAGAGAGTGCTTCTTATTGTGTATTACCTAATTGTAGTTAAGTTGAGAGTTAAGTGTCTAAGTTACATACTGTGTCTGATATACTGTTTAACTCTACCACCTGGTCCTTATGTGTCACTAATGTACAACTTATAGACCAGTATAACACTACCTCCAACACCACCATTACCTCCTAGTCCTTACATGCTCATAGTAATATACAACAGACCTATGCTATTATCTCTTACACTACCATCACCACCTGACCAGATTCCTAATTCCCTCCATAATCTGCAAATATTCAGACTGGATATTGTGACCTATCAACATGGTGACCACTGCCCCTTGTTTCTTGACCATCTTATTAAAAAGAAAATTACAAGAAAGGAATTGCTGACCACTTGTCCTGTTATCTGGGATTCCATCAACTCAGCCATCATTTTACATTATAAATTAGCTTCATGAAATAAGATGCCATTTTCAGTTTATAAATCTGTAAATCGTAGAAGCATCTCTGTAAATTCTTGAACTTTTGTCTTTCATTTTGTTTTTATCTTTTTATATTTCTCCAGCTGCTGTAAAGAATATTTATTTTCATTGGCATTTTCTTACTTTATTTCTTCCTACCATGTTTAGCTCTACACATTTCTTAGTTAAGCTTTTAACATATTATCTTACAACACTACTCTTTTTTCCACCCTGATTTTTCTCTCTTCTTTTTTTTTTCCCTGCCCCACCTTTCTGGCATTTTCACTTCTACTTTTCTCTTTTCTAAACCCTTGTCACTCCCTCACCCCCATCACCTCACCTACATGCTTTAGTTTAGTGAATGTTCAGTGTAGTAATCAACTACTTGGGCTGATAGTAGTGACTCACTGATGCTAAGTGTTGACATTTTGACCACAAGTAGTGTTGAATTGACTACAAATGCAGCGTATGGCTACTGTTATGTCTTCCTTGCCCATAATGTAGCCTCTTTCACCATTTCTACCTCTCTTTCATGGTAATTGGGAACATACTTCAACTAACCAATCAGCACAGAAATATTATTCTCTGCTACTGTTAATCTGGTTCCTGTTGTTACTAGTCGACCAAATCAATAATAATTCAGCGAGAGACAAGTTGCTTTAGTCTGCTGCATCAATCTTAAAAGCACCGCAGTTGACGATGTAGACGTAATACTATTTCTTTGTCATCTCATTAAACTTACATTTCTGCTAGCTTAGATAAGTTGTGTTCATTTTATTACTCAACACAAAGATGATAGAATTTGATTGTAGCAGACATTACTGGACAAAAAATTTATCATATAAATATAACAATGTGTATGTGTGTGTGTATGTTAAAAGAGGCATTAGTGTGTCAATTTTACTCTGAAAAATTTGCCTTATTCTGTGAAATATTGTCTTCACATTTGCCATTCTATATTTCATGACAATTGTCTGTATTCTCTATTTCTCTGTATTTCCCCTCCAGTCTATTTTTATTCCAGTTAATTTGAGTATCTTGTATACAATTTTCGCTGTTCTCTCTATAAGGTCATTATGCCAAATCTGCCTCCACCACCATTACATGCAAAACTATTCCTCCAACTTCTGACTTTAATGTTTCCTATATTACAGTCACATGAATCTGTCAGCATTCTGGAAACTAATTAAATCTTGTAAAAATATGATAGGGTGAAATTTGCTAAAAACATTTCCAATTTGAAGATAAAAGATTAAAAGTAAAAGTAATAGAAACTTGCTTTCCAAAATACATTAATTATTTACAAAGCTATTTCAATGTTCAGTTCCAGTTGTCTACGTTTTGCTTCGAATAATTTGTTTATAACACTGACTGCTCAGAAGTTTTACTTGTAGCTTATTTATTCTTTTATTCTTTTACTTGTTTCGGTCATTAGACTGTGGCCATGCTGGGGCACCACCTCGAAGAATTTTAATTGAACGAATCAACCACACTACTTATTTTTTAAGCCTAGTACTTATTCTACCAATCTGTTTTGCCAAACTGCTAAGTTATGGGGACATAAACACAACACCAATTGTCAAGTGGTGGTGGGAACACACACACACACACACGGTCTATACAACAGGCTTCTTTCAGTTTCTGTCTACCAAACCCATTCACAAGGCATTGGTTGGCTCAAGGCTATAGTAGAAAACATTTGTCCAAGGTGACATGCAGTGGGACTGAACTTGGAACTGTGTGGCTGGGAAGCTAACTTCTTACAACACTGCCATGCCTGTGTCTATATATATATATATCTATATATGCATATATAAAATGTATGTTTGTATATATGCATGTGTGTGCATACTTGTGTGTTTGTGTTAATATTTGTCTCCCATGCTCACCTGAAAATAGCACTGAGCTACAAACAGTGATCTTTGTAGATAATGTCCTTTCAACAAATTGCTTGCTAGTTCCATGCTTTTGAAAAACTGATAGGAAGGACATCTGGCTGTAAAAGGCCTCACTAATATATTGACATATCTGACCCATGAATGAATAGAAAAATAAGTGTAAAATGAATGAATGATGTGTGTGTGTGTGTGTGTGTGTGCACGCACACATATGGTTGTGGGCTTTAGGTTTGGTCCTACTTCATAGCTTCTTAGGAATGTGTTGTCTAAAATAGCCTCAAGCTGACCAATGTCTTGTGAATGGAAATGGTTGATGAAAACAATCCAGAAGCTTGCCATCTGATGTGTATCATTCAACTACGGTAGTAGTTGAATAATATTCTTAAGGGCGCAGTTTACTCACATGCAGCATCATTCAGAGCTTGTCGCTAATTCAGTTCTTAACTAAATTGAAAACTGTTAACATTTTTGAAGAGGACTGGTCCCTAGCTACGTTTTGACATTAAAAAATTGAGATTTGATCCTAGGAGAGTAAGTAACATCACCAATCAAGTTTAGATCTAAATAACTTTTTTATTTTAAAAGCAAAATATATTTATTTTAGCTTCAATGACAGAAAAAAACATGGAGAATTTCATAATTTTGTTCTCATGCAACAAAAATTTATATCAAAAAAGTTGTGAGGTAAAATATCATGAAAAAAAGTATAAGTAAGGCAAAAAATTGGATTTAAGTATAATTTACTTTTTTATAATCTAAAAACAAACTATATTTTAGTTAAGTTTAAATGATAGAGCTCAAATTGAGGAATTTCATGGTTTCAATCTCATGCAATTAAGTTTTAAAAGAAAAAAGTTGAGTGTTTGTTTCCCAAATTTGTGGGTGATAATATAGTTCTATACTTTTTTATGAATATTGTTCTATAAGGGGACTTTTAATATATGTCACCAGCGTCACTGAGGTAAGGAAAAAAATTATCAACGACACCACTAATTGACACATTTGACACATTATTAATTAGTATAATAGCATAGCCTGGAAAAAACATGGATTACATGGAAAAATGCGAGCAAGAGAAATAATATTCTTAAGGTTATAAACCTGGAAAATTACAAGACAAGTTTACCCTAGAATACTTAAAAATTGAGAGCCAAAAGTACGAATATAGCTAAAGTTTTATGCAAAGTAGAATAGTATAAAATATGGTAGGTAAATTCATTATGTAAAAAATAGGCTCAAGACTAAAAATAGGCTCAAGACTAAAATCTTCCTATAACTAATTTTTGTATTATTCTATTTATTGTACTAATTATGTACTACTATTATTTTTTATAACCTATTTTCAAATTTCTAATTATTAATTAATAATCAAAAAAATGAGTTTTTTAAAGTGCAAAAAATATTTTAATGACCTTCCTAATGCCAACCACTCTGAGAGTGTAATGGGTGCTTTTACGTGCCACTGGCATGTGTGCCATTTGCATGACACGACTGCAATGTTATTTGGTTTGAGGGGTCTTCTTCTCAAGCACAGCATAATGCCAAGGGTCTCGGTCATTCATCATTGCCTCTGCAAGGTCCAACGCTTGAAAGTGCTTTTTATGTGCCACCAGCATGGGTGCCAGTTATGTGACACCAGCATTGGCCACGACTATGATTTCACTTAGCTTGGTGGGTCTTTTCAAGCACAGCATGTTGCCAAAAGTCTTGGTCACTAGTCATTGCTTCCGTGAGGCCCAAAGTTCAAAGATCATGCTTCACCACCTTGTCTCATATCTTCCTGGGTCTACCTCTGCCCACAGGTCTCCTCCACAGTTAGACATTGGCACTTCTTTACACAGCTGTTCTTGTCCATATGCATCACATGACCATACCAGCGCAGTCATCTCTCTTACACATCACATCTGATGCAGCCCAACTTTTCTCTCAAGATGCTTACACTCTGTCGTACATGCACACTGACATTGCACATCCAGCAAAGCATACTGGCTTCATTTCTTTCAAGCCTACTCATGTCCTCGGCTATCACAGCCCATGTTTCACTGCTGTATAGCATGGCTGTTCACACACAGACATCATACAATCTACCTTTCACTCTGAGTGAGAGGCCTTTGCTACCAGCAGAGGTAAGAGCTCTCTGAACTTTGCCCAAACTATTCTTATTCTCACAGCTATGCTGTCAGAGCATCTACCTCCACTACTATCTTGGTCACCTAGATTCTATCTACTACCTCTAGCTTACCCAACTGGCATTTGATGGAGTCTATTTTCTGTACATTTTCAGTGTTAATTATACCAGAGCATCTTCCACACATGCTATAACCTTCCTCTGATTATTGCTGCACCTCTTACGTGTCCATAGCTTACACCAGGTACATCTTATGTAGTTTGTACCTATGCCTTTTCTATAAATTGAGCAGGGCCATCTACCTGAAGGGATTTGTGATTTGTCTGCCTTCCTAATTACTTACTATATATCATCATCATCATCATCATCATCGTCGTCGTTTAACGTCTGCTTTCCATGCTAGCATGGGTTGGACGATTTGACTGTGGACTGGCAAACCAGATGGCTGCACCAAGCTCCAATCTGATTTGGCAGAGTTTCTACAGCTGGATGCGCTTCCTAACACCAACCACTCCGAGAGTGTAGTGGGTGCTTTTATATGCCACCAGCATGAGGGCCTGTCAGGCAGTACTAGCAATGGCCACACTCAAAATGGTGTTTTTTACGTGCCATCTGCACAGGAGCCAGTCCAGCGGCACTGGCAATGGTCTCAATTGAATGTCTTTACACGTGCCACCAGCACAAGTGCCAGTAAGGTGATGCTGGGCACAGGTGCCAGAGAGAGAGAGAGGGAGAGAGAGAGAGTGAGAGAGAGAGAGAGAGAGAGAGAGAGAGAGAGAGAGAGAGTGAGAGAGAGAGAGAGAGAGAGAGAGAGAGATTGATTAGGTACAGGATTCATCATTATAATCTTGCTGCATCAACACATAGGACACCAAGACTGGTTGGATACCATTGAGTTCACAGTGAGGTAAAGGAGACATTAGGTGTCATTTGTTGGTGACCCCTTTGCTCCCTAAAATATCTATTTACTTCTCCGATCTCTCTATAAACTCGATTGTTCTTTTTTAAAATATCACTTATTCTTCATGTTAAGTTCTGAACAGGTCATTACCAGGGTGTTACCTTGCCTGTTTATATGTTTAAAATTTGACCTGACGATGGTGGCTTTATGTTATTTTGTAATATATGAAGCATCAATGAAATGCTACATAAAACAGCTGTAGTAAATTTTAAATCCCATTTGTGTTCTTTTTATACTTACATATATATGTGTGTGACTTAATTTTTTGTTTTTTCTTTGATACTGTTTTAGTAGAAGTACCATTGTTTACATTCCCCTCATCATGTAAATAAAAATATCTCAGTTGAGTGACTATATGTGACTACATGTGAGGACCAGTGCACACACACACACACACACACAACAGCCTTCTGCACAGTTTCCTATTACCAAAATTTATTCATGAGGTATGCATCACCCAATATTATGGTTGATGGCAAACCCCGTACCATGTGATTAGAAAATGAATTTCTTAACCACACAGCCATGTCTGCTACCCTCTGGTTATAATGCCATTGACAGGAGTAAACTTGCAATACATCTATATTACCATTCCAAATCACAGTGAAAGTCAATTTTCTTCACTTACATTAATGTTTTCTTCAGGAAATAAATGAATGTCATATCAACATAAATCTATGGCTTTGTTTCATTTTCTCTTCTTTTTTGTGACATGTTGAGATTGTATAAAGCACAACTGAAATCTAAAAATTTAAATAATTAAGGTTGTTTTATATGACTCCATGTAACCTACTGGTTGGAACATTCTAGAATACATCAGATATTGACTGCAAATTCCAGTTTCTACTGCTCATAATGAGCTTGTCACATTTTAACATGAAATACTGCTAATGAAGTGAACATGGTCTGCATCTGCACACATTGTGTGTGTGTGTGTGTGTGCATGCATGCGTGCATGTGTGTGTGTGTGCATGCATGCGTGCATGTGTGTGTGTGTGTGTGTGTGACTGTTTATGTGCAACAAGTTTATTCACTGAGATAGTGATATTCAACATTTAATGTAACTTCACTAATTGTATTGAAAAACAACGCAGTAAAAGTTAGTTCACTTCTAAATTTATGTCCTTTGTTTTTTTTTTTACTTTGGTTGAAATTCTCAGGCTGTTCGATGTAAATTACTCAGATTTCGTATAGAGTTTCAGAGATGAATGAGTTTGTTTTTTATCCAACAGAATTTACATTTCAAATTATTCATTCTTTGAATTAATTTGACAACTTCTTTTTCAGATGTAAGATTTGAGTTGGAATTTGACTCTTTTAGCTGTGACACTAAATAGCCTTGAGTTGGCATGAAATGAAGCTTGTCACATCATCTGGAATACTAACTCATTATAGCAACAACAGCTCTACTATGAAATACAGCATTGTCTTACCTATTAACTGCTGCTGGATCAGTATGGGAGAGGAGAGGCATTAGGGCCACCAAGTTGAAGGTGTCTCAAGCAGTTGTATTCCCCATGCTACACCTATAAAAGACTTGGACAGTTTACAAATGTCACCACAAAGAAGCTAAACCTCTTCCCCCATGAACTGCCTGAGAAAGATGATGAAAGTCACCTGGCCAGACAAGGTCCTAGAGATCCTCTCTTGAGCTGATCTGCCAAGCATTTTACACATTGCTGAGGAGAGCACAAATCAGGTGGTCAAGCCATTTTGTCCGAATGCCTGACACAATGTAGACTGATAAAAATTACTTCAAGGGCACACGCAAAGCTTCACTGAAGAGCTTTGTGATCAACCCTGACACCTGGATAATGCAAGCACAAGACTATCCTTCCTGGTGAAGCTGCACCAACAAATGTCACCTCCTACGAAAAGAACAAGATTTCAGGGGCACAAAAAAAAAAAAGAAAAACTAATGCAAGTCCAGAGCCAATACCTTGCCTTCAGTCCCAATAGACTGTCAGTGCCCAACCTGTGGCAGAAGCTTCCAAGCATACATTGGACTGATGGGCCACAGTCAGACAGACGTACCCTATCTTCTTCCTCCATGTGATATCCTTGGTCATCATTAACAATGATAGATAAACTAATAATAGATGAATTTATTACTGTTGCTTTATCAAATGTTTATTCTGTGTCCAATCATTGTTATTGTGGTTAGGAGTAGAATAGTGTCTTTATTGTTTCTCTAACATATTGAAAATAATTTTGAAATACATATTTGTCTTCATATCGAACTACAATAACCTGTAACAAACCCTTTTTATATTTCATGATAGGCAAAGGATATCCCTGGCCTGTTCAGTAGCCTGCGGTATACACTTTGCTTAGTTATTTACCATTTCTGAGGTTCCGCTCTCTATGAAACATATGTAGCCTGGATCTTATCTACTCCATTCTGTAACTCTTGTAGCATCATCATCATTTAATGTTTGTACTTGAGACATGTTCATCTAAATAAAAATGAGGCTATAAAGGCATGTCCCTTATGTCTATGCCCCTACACGCAATTTATCCCACACAAATCTCCCCAACAACTCATCTTCCTAGCCCCACTTCCTCTCCACCCACATTTACCTCTCAGTGCATTTCCCCCTCTTCCCAACCCCTCTATCACACACCCTCTTTTCTCACTCTCTTGAACTTCTTGCCCACTCACTCTATCCAATCCTGTGTGCCACTTATATTCACTCCCTTATACCTTGATAGTACATCCCCACTGAAACATCACCACCATCTTTTCTCTCTCTCTCTCTCTCTCTCTCTCTCTCTCTCTCTCTCTCTCTCTCTCAAATGAGATAGCCATATATCTGCTCCACAGCAACACACATATCCATTTACCTACCTATATATATATATATATATATTTTGCCTACAGGAAGGCGAACACATTACAAACCCCTTCAGGTAAATGGTCCTGCTCGATCTGTAGAAAAGGTGTAGGTAGAAACTCCATAAGATGTATCCAGTGTAAGCTATGGACACATAAGAGGCGCAGCAACATCAAAGGAAGGTTAACCGGGATGATAGCTTTTGTGTGCGGAAGATGCACAGGGCAATAAACACCACGGATGCTCAGAAAATGAATTCCATCATATGCCAGGGGGAGAAACTAGAAGTAGTTGATAGCTTCCATGACCTTTGAACGTTGGGCCTCACAGAGGCAATGACAAGTGATCTAGACTGTTGGCGATTTGTTGTGTTTAAGAAGACATGTGAGGATAAGTGAAATTGTAGTCATGGCCAGTGACACATGAAAGGCACCTGTGCCGGTGGCAAATAAGAGGCACTCATGGTGGTAACATGTAAAAGGCACCCGTGCTGGTGACCCACTGCACTCTTGGAGTGGTTGGCATTAAGAAGAGCATCCAGCTGTTGAAACCAACCCAAAATCAAACTGGAAGCTGGCTGCAGCTCTCCAGCTTACCTGTTCCTGTCAAACTGTCTAATCCATGTCAGCATGGAAAACAGACGTTAAACGATGAAATGATGATTATGTGTGTATGTATATTGTGTATATATATATATATATATATATATATATATATATATATATATATATATATATATATATATATATATATGTATATATATATATATATATACATACATATCAGCATCGTTTAGCGTCCGCTTTCCATGCTAACATGGGTTTTATATATATATATATATATATATATATATATATATATATATATATATCATCATTTAACGTCTGCTTTCCATGCTAGCATGGGTTCAACGATTTGACTGATGACTGGCGAGCCAGATGGCTGCACCAGGCTCCAATTTGATCTGGCAGAGTTTCTACAGCTGGATGCCTTTCTTAACACCAACCACTCCGAAAGTGTAGTGGGTGCTTTTTACGTGCCACCGGCATGAGGGCCAGTCCGGCATATATATATATATATATATATATATATATATATATATATATATATATATATATATATATATATATATATATATATGTATGTATGTATGTTGTGTATACACACACACAAATGTGTGTGTGGGTATGCATTTGACCCCCGCCACCACTTGATGACTGGTGTTGGTTTGTTTACATCCCTGTAATTTAACAGCTTGGTAAGAAGTATTGATAGAATAAGTACCAGGTTTAAAAAAAAGAAAAAAGTACTAGATTAAAGCCCTCCAAGGTGGTGCCCCAACATGGCCACAGTCAAATGACTGAAACAAGTAAAAGAAAAGATATATATCCATATATATATATATATATATATATATATATATATGGTCACCAGTTTTTTATCTTTTTTTTTTTTTTTTTTAGAAAGAGTTGCGGACATTGACTGAAAGTTGATGTCTGCATTGTCAGACAATGGTAGCAGCAGTAGTTGTAGTAGAAGTGGTGTGCGACACGGTTTGGATGAAGAATAACTGATTCCAGTTCCAGTCTGATGCCTAATTCCATCTGTTTGTTGTTTGTTGATTCCACAACTAAACCTGCCTCTGCGTATCTGATAACAGCAAATCTTACTTCCCAAAATATGGTTCACTCTCTCTCTCTCTCTCTCTCTCTCTCTCTCTCTCTCTCTCTCTCTCTCCCTCTCTCTCTCTCTCTTTTGCTCTCTTTCCTTTGTACTATCAATTACATCTGCCATCTTGGTAGCCTGTGTGTGTTGGTGTATATTCAGACAGTGGTGGTAGATGTGTGCAGGAGTATTGTTGTTGTTGTTGTTGTTGTGGAAAAGGCGAGGCAGTTCTCATCCCTGCCTTTGTTGTTATTTTTGTCTGTTTTGTTTAAGATTTCCTTCGTTAGAAGAGTTGGGTGTATAAGACAAATGGGTGAGGTCTATGTAGTTCATGTGGAGGGGAGAATTCTTGAGAGACATGAGGTGGGGGGAGGCAGTTTTTGAAGGGTGCACTTCTCTTCAGACTGGATGGTTGGGGCCAAGTTTCTGGTCTGGGGTATGGGAGATAAAGTCATAGTAGGGATGATGGCTGGAAGAGAGAGAGAGAGACAGAGAGAGAGGATACTTACATGTGGGTGCAGTGAGTGGATCGAATAGGTTGGTTTGCAATGTTAGGATAGAATAAAGCCACCTCTGATAAGATTACACAACACACTCTCTGTCAGTCTGGTTTATGACTGTTTTGTGTCAGAATGGAAAAATAAAGTAATTTTCATGGTAATAGAATTCACCAGAGTTGACAGATGGCGAAGGTGGTTTTAGTGTGTGTGTGTGTGCGTGTGTGTATGCACGCACGCATGTGCGTGTATGTGAGTATACATGCAAGCACACACACAAAGAACCAATCCCTTCACTTCTTGTGGTTAGAGGAAGAAAAGCAGGGTGAGACATCTCACCACCCCCACCCACTCTCTTTCAGCTTCTTCAGTTTTATGACTGAGTTGTGTAGCCCAACCCTGACTGTATGAAATCTGTTGGCAATGCTATAATAGCCACACACACACACACACACACACATATCTACATGTGTATATATATATAACTATCCTAGCAGCAGTATGTAAATATATGCCCATCTACATGCGATGGTATGTACATATGTTTTTGTGTGGGCATGAAGGGAGTGGCAGTGCAAATGTTTGTCTTTTTTGCTGCTAAAACTGAGGTAGTTTCCTAACTCTAGATGAAAAACGGGAAACTAACTGAAATTCAGGGTGGAGGGAGAGAGAGTATTTTTTCAGCTATTTAAATGTCAGTTTTATTTTTTAAAAAGTTTTTTTTCATGAGTTTAAATTTGGATTTCATTTAAAAACCTATATCCATCATTATCATCATCATCATATCTTATATATATATATATATATATATATATATATATATATATATATATATATAAATCAATTTTGTGTTTATCTAAAAATTTAAGGAGGTTGAAAAATTTGAGTTTAATATAACATATAGACTGATGGTGGTGGTGGTGGTGGTGTTGGTAGTGGTGGTGAGGAACCATACCTTGTGTGAAGTGCATCCTCTACTTGATGGAGAGAGAGGGTATAGACAAGTATAAGTCAATTGTTTTAGTTCATTAATTAACCATTAATTAACAACATAAGAAATAGGAAGGTAAAGTCAAGGAGAGAAGTTGCTTAGCCCTGGGTCAGCCTTGATTGAATAGACTACGAATCAAAGACTCTCCACCCATGATTCCCTTGTTTATCTGTTTAGCTAGAACCATGTCTTGTATCTACTTTCATTTTATTAATATGTAAAGTGTGATTGCTGGACCTGCTAGAAATAGCAGCCAATCTCTTTCAAATTACACCCTACTGTCTGAAAGAAAGGGATACATTTAACAATGTAGTATTAGAGACACACCTTGATGTGATAGTCATGGTTGGGTTTCATTTGATCATAGGTCTGTTTGAACAAGGTTGACCACTGCTAAACAACATCAGCAACTCTTGATGTTAGAATTTCTGGCAGAATATGTCATCCTTGGAATGGATTGAGTTCATTCCACAGAAATTAGTTTCTGTTAAATGTGAAACTTGTTTATGCAACAGAGAAATAGGAACTGGTGGTGGTGGTGGTGGTGGTGGTGGTGGTGGTAATGGTGGTGGTAATGGTGGTGGTGGTGGTGGTGGTAATGGTGGTGGTGGTGGTGGAGTGGTGGTGGTGGTGGTGGTGGGGTATTCTGTTCTAATTGCTATTTCAATTAGTTTCTACTGAAATGTCTTTGAAACACAATGGAAGAATGAAATTCCAATACTTTTAGTTGTTCAATTGACTAATGTAGAGCAGGAGTTATCTTGCTGCTCAGAGAATTTTTATCTGTCCAGGGTTGATAAAATAAAATACCAGTCGTGTACAAGGGTCGATGGTATTGACTAATAACTGACCTCAAAACTGCTGACTTGTCCCAAAATGTTAAACTATTAATAGTGTGAAACCTTCTAAAGCAGGGGTTCTCATCTGTGGCTCTGAGGGCTGCATGAGGCCCTCAAGCATGCTTTCAGTGGCCTTCTCTCTAGAAATATAATTTTTTTAAAAAATTGATTTGTGTTTTACTTTTTTTGGTGTGGGCTGTCTAAAACAATCCAGATGTTAGATCTGGCCAGGATATTAAAAAACATATTGAGATATGTGTGCAAGTACACACACACACACACACACGCACATATGCAGAGATGGGCAAGTACACATACAGACATACATAGAGATGTGCAACTACATACACACATATAGAAATGTACAAATATACATACGCACATGCACACACATGCAGCTGTTTTCCATTCCCCTGCCACCACTCTCATCACTCAAACCCATCTTGACGCCTATGTATTGGTCCTATATTGGCTATATAGGACCCCCTGGGTCCAGTGTACCCTACTTCTACCCTTCTATCATCTCCTGCTTATCATCATCCTCTATTCACTCTGAGTGCCAGCTCACTCATGATCTTTCTCACTCATTCATCCTAGGTCTATGTCATCACTGTGGATCTTGTAATAATAATAATAATAATAATAATAATAATAATAATAATGCAATTATAATGCTCAAGTGCACTACAACGTATCAAAAGTGCATGTACAGTACATGGAATTATGTGCAAAAGTCAGGAAAGTGAACAGTGTATGAGTCATGATATACAGGTGTGGATGCATATGGAGGGGAGGATAGGGGGATATCAGGTGTAGTGTTGGTGAATTTCAGGAAGCATGGAGGTTTTAAAGGATGCAACGTTTCGGCAACAAACAACTGATGCAGGTAGTTTGTTCCATGTTTCAGTAACTCTGAGTGTGAAAGAATGTCTCCGAAAGTGAAGGGAGTTGTGCTGTTTTCTGACTTTGTAGGCATGCCCACATGTGTTAGACACATGGAGCTCAAAAAGGTGCTCAGGGTGGTTGTTGGCACGATGGTTAATAATTTTGTGGGTGTTTACCAAGTCAGTTGCCAGACGTTGGAGCTTCAATGTATCTATGCCCAGAGAAGCAAGGTGTTCCTGTGTACGGTAGATGTTTGATGGAGGGTATTTGCTTGGTTGCACGTCTCTGAACAGTTCCCAGGAGGTCAATGTTCTGAGCAAGATAGGGTTCCCAGACTGGTGATGCAAATTCTAAGTGTGGCCACACCCATAGTCGTATACAGCCTTAAATAGATAGCTGGGAGACCGGCTGACAAAGGTTTTGCTGAGTGATGCCAAGACACCCTTGGCCTTCTTGACAATTGTAGAGATGTGCTTTGTCCCACTTAAATCGCTGCTGATAGTAATGCCCAGGTCACGTTCCCAAGAAGGCTTCTTGATATTAGTGTTGTGGGGGGGAGAGGATGTGGATGCTGGGTTTTTCCTCCCAAAATGCATGGTGGTACACTTATCCACAGCCAGCTTGAGTTGCAGGCAAGATCTATAGAGTTCAAGATCTGTCCTTTTTATCTGAGATTTCCGCCCTGACATTCGAAACTCGGAGTTTATTATAGCAACTGAATAATTGTCACATATTATATTACAGATAAATTCCTCTATTTACATAATATCGAGGTCTCTTTCAATCTTTTGTTGTCTTACCATTCCTATTAATATATATATATATCATCATTATCGTTTAACGTCCGCTTTCCATGCTAGCATGGGTTGGACGATTTGACTGAGGACTGGTGAAACCAGATGGCTACACCAGGCTCCAATCTGATTTGGCAGAGTTTCTACAGCAGGATGCCCTTCCTAACGCCAACCACTCCGAGAGTGTAGTGGGTGCTTTTACGTGCCATCAGCATGAAGGCCAGTCAGGTGGTACTGGCAACGGCCACGCTCAAAATGGTGTATTTTACGTGCCACCTGCACAGGAGCCAATTCGGCGGCATATATTTATATATATATACTTTTATTCTTTTACTTGTTTCGGTCTTTGCCTGCAGCCATTGCTAGAGCACTGCTTTTAGTTGAACAAATCAACCCCAGGACTTATTCTTTGTAAGCCAAGTACTTATTACATCAGTGTATTTTGCCAAACTGCTAAATTACAGGGATGTAAACGCACCAACATTTGTTGTCAAGTGATGGTGGGGGTACAGACACAAATACACACACACACACACACACACACATACACACACACACACATATATATACTACAGGCTTCTTTCAGTTTCCATCTATCAAATCCACTCACAAGGCTTTGGTGGGTACAAGGCTATAGAAGACACTTGCCCAAGTGCTACACAGTGGAACTGACCCCGGAATCATGTGGTTGGTAAGCAAGCTACTTACCACACGGCCACTCCTGCACCTATATATTTATATTATATATATATATGTGTGAGAGGGGACGGGGGAAGAAAACAATTATTTTATTCCACACAAATATACATAAATATAAAGGAGAAGTATTTGGCTAAGAATAAACTACTGTACTTGGCATTTGTCGATGTGGAGAAAGCCTTTGGCAGAATACCCTGTTGTGTGACATGGTGGGCCTCTGAGTAAGCTAGGGATATACGAGTGGCTTGTGAAAACCTATAGTGCCTTTGTTCACTTTAGTGACATATATATTTCTGCCTTTAGGTCATGTATATATATATATATATATATATATAATATTATTAGGGACAAAATCCAAAATTACAGGTAAAAAACTCAATTAAAATCAATTTATAAAAAATTAAAATTAAATTGAGCCTTATAGATAAAGTATATATAAAATATATATAGTTTTAGGGAAAATAACCAATTTTCAAGAACTCATCGATGAAAATCCACTATCACATATAGAAAAATTAATAATTAAAAGCACAATAAATGAGTATAATATAAAGTAAAGTAAATATCATAAGATAAATATAATAAAAAGATTACACGTGTTTCATAACCAATTTTCAAATAGAAAAGAAATTTAAATCGATTAAAATCAATTGAAATTATCGAAAATAAGTTCTATTCAAAAATATAGCTACTCGTCAGATCGTAAGTAGAACAATAATTAGATATATATCTCAACCAACAATAAGTACCAAATGAATTAATATGAAATACTTATTATATAAAGATAGAAAAATTATTTAAAAAATATCATAATATCAAAATAATAACCATTCAATAATCATCCCTTCATCCATAATTATAACATGTATATTATATACAAAAAACATCTTACCTAAATTATCATTGTTTTAAATTATCATTGTTTTAAATACAAGTTGAACGAAGTTTAAGTTTAAAATAATAATGAAGATAAAATTAGTACATATTTAACCGGTGTAATAGTTAAAGCTATACTATTTAAAGCTAAAGACGTTTATTTAATTATGATTAAAGATCAATTGAATAATAGAAAAATACAAGATTATTTATTTCTACAAACGTAATAATAAAAAATATGAATGAAAAAATTATGAATGGAAAAAATTATGAATGAAAAAATTAGGAAATAAAAAATTATTAAGAATAAAAGGTTAAACTTTATATATATATACAAAGTTTTGATTTTAAAAACACTTTAACGATATTATAAACTATAAAGATTAATAATTAATCAAATAATATTAATCAAAAATAATCGAAAATATATCAACACTATTCCAATCGAAGTTCTAATATTATGTTGAAATGAAACTATAACTTCTAAATAATATAGTGTTAAATAAGTTATCTATTAAAATAATCTATAAAGAACCAAATGAATAGTATAAAAACAAGAATACATATTATTTTCAAATAGTAGAAAATCTTTAGCAAAGTGAAAACAGTACTTATCCACATTTTTCCATAATTCAAACTGAAAACTAAAACGTTATCTAATAGCTATAGCGTTTTAAGCAAGAGTTCGCGCGAAAATACTACGTTAAAAAAGAACGTTAAAATAGAGAATAGAATACGAAAGCATGAATGAAATAATAATACTTAAATAAATGAATGAAAAATTTAAAATTTATATAACTAACAACATAAAAAGAACAAAAAACTATAGTTATCTTATAAAACATATTAATAAATATTAAATTCTAATATATAATAAATAAATAAAAATATTAATAGTCGTAAATTAAATAATATTATGAAATAAACTAAAATACTACTATTGATTTAGTCTTATCAAAATCGTAGTGTCATTGTAATATAAAACCTTAAACTTACTAAAATATTAACCTACCAATAAAAACAAAATATAGCTACTAGAATAATTAAATAGATACCCCAACACAAATATATATAGAATAAGGTTTTTATGATATATTTATTTTCTAGAGGGTATGAATTACATTCATTATTGATTTATTTAATAGTGGTTTTTCTCTAAATTATATATATATATGTATATATATGTATCTACATGCTTGTGGTTGGATGGATGGATGGATTAGAAATAGGAAACAGAGATCTGTTCGTAGAATATCTGTGTTGACAAATTTCATGTGACCCACATAAGCATGGAAAAGTGGACATTAATTTGATGATGTTGATGATGATAATATATTTTGTGTGTGTGTATGCATGTTTACATGTGTATGTGTGTATAAGAGAGAGAGAGATTTGCCTTTACATTCAATTGAAAGGCTTACTGTCCACCAGTAATTAAGATGGTCATATGTTCATTACTGTTAATTGCTTCTAGTCTGTAAGTTTGCTTCATTATGAGGAAGCATCTGAGTGGGATGACTCACCCTTCCAACCCTGGCCATCCCAACCAAAAGTTGCCCTGTACTTTTACATCTCTAGTGCCTTCGAGATGACAGTGTTCAATGGAACTCTAATTGAAACCAATCTATTTCATTCTGCTTCAGAAGTTTGTTACATTAATTAATAATTAGCATTAATTGAATACCAACAAAATATTTTAGTCAGTTGTAATTGAAACAAACTTCAAAGTAAAACAAATTTTAAAGAATAGATTCTACATTACAATATATATTCATGTGCATGTAAATGTGCATTGATGGTTGTGTGTGTGTGTGTGTGTGTGTGTGTGTGTGTTGTAATTCTATAAAGGTCATTCTGCTGATTCTACCAAAGATTTCATTCCATAGACTGTATTGAAGCCAATCACTCCATTGATTCATGACAAATTGCTTCTTTGACTAGGAAGAAGTGAAATGACTTAACTAAGAATTGAACCCATATCTTAAAATTGTCATGCCAGTAGTTCTCCACCACTACTTTCCTACATTCATTTACCCCACAATTTTTATATATTTACTGTACTGGGCTGAAATACAATGAGTGTCTTATAGGGACAGAACATACATTGGGACAGAACATACATTGGGACAGAACATACATTGGGACAGAACATACATAGGGACAGAACATACATTGGGACAGAACATACATAGGGACAGAACATACATTGGGACAGAACATACATTGGGACAGAACATACATAGGGACAGAACATACATTGGGACAGAACATACATTGGGACAGAACATACATAGGGACAGAACATACATTGGGACAGAACATACATAGGGACAGAACATACATTGGGACAGAACATACATTGGGACAGAACATACATAGGGACAGAACATACATTGGGACAGAACATACATTGGGACAGAACATACATTGGGACAGAACATACATTGGGACAGAACATACATAGGGACAGAACATACATAGGGACAGAACATACATTGGGACAGAACATACATTGGGACAGAACATACATAGGGACAGAACATACATTGGGACAGAACATACATTGGGACAGAACATACATAGGGACAGAACATACATTGGGACAGAACATACATAGGGACAGAACATACATAGGGACAGAACATACATTGGGACAGAACATACATTGGGACAGAACATACATAGGGACAGAACATACATTGGGACAGAACATACATTGGGACAGAACATACATTGGGACAGAACATACATAGGGACAGAACATACATAGGGACAGAACATACATAGGGACAGAACATACATTGGGACAGAACATACATAGGGACAGAACATACATAGGGACAGAACATACATTGGGACAGAACATACATTGGGACAGAACATACATTGGGACAGAACATACATAGGGACAGAACATACATTGGGACAGAACATACATAGGGACAGAACATACATAGGGACAGAACATACATAGGGACAGAACATACATTGGGACAGAACATACATTGGGACAGAACATACATAGGGACAGAACATACATAGGGACAGAACATACATAGGGACAGAACATACATTGGGACAGAACATACATAGGGACAGAACATACATAGGGACAGAACATACATTGGGACAGAACATACATTGGGACAGAACATACATTGGGACAGAACATACATAGGGACAGAACATACATTGGGACAGAACATACATAGGGACAGAACATACATAGGGACAGAACATACATAGGGACAGAACATACATAGGGACAGAACATACATTGGGACAGAACATACATTGGGACAGAACATACATAGGGACAGAACATACATAGGGACAGAACATACATTGGGACAGAACATACATTGGGACAGAACATACATTGGGACAGAACATACATAGGGACAGAACATACATTGGGACAGAACATACATAGGGACAGAACATACATAGGGACAGAACATACATTGGGACAGAACATACATAGGGACAGAACATACATTGGGACAGAACATACATAGGGACAGAACATACATAGGGACAGAACATACATTGGGACAGAACATACATTGGGACAGAACATACATTGGGACAGAACATACATAGGGACAGAACATACATTGGGACAGAACATACATAGGGACAGAACATACATAGGGACAGAACATACATAGGGACAGAACATACATAGGGACAGAACATACATTGGGACAGAACATACATTGGGACAGAACATACATAGGGACAGAACATACATAGGGACAGAACATACATTGGGACAGAACATACATTGGGACAGAACATACATTGGGACAGAACATACATAGGGACAGAACATACATTGGGACAGAACATACATAGGGACAGAACATACATAGGGACAGAACATACATAGGGACAGAACATACATAGGGACAGAACATACATTGGGACAGAACATACATTGGGACAGAACATACATTGGGACAGAACATACATAGGGACAGAACATACATTGGGACAGAACATACATAGGGACAGAACATACATAGGGACAGAACATACATAGGGACAGAACATACATAGGGACAGAACATACATTGGGACAGAACATACATTGGGACAGAACATACATAGGGACAGAACATACATAGGGACAGAACATACATTGGGACAGAACATACATAGGGACAGAACATACATTGGGACAGAACATACATAGGGACAGAACATACATAGGGACAGAACATACATAGGGACAGAACATACATAGGGACAGAACATACATTGGGACAGAACATACATTGGGACAGAACATACATTGGGACAGAACATACATTGGGACAGAACATACATTGGGACAGAACATACATAGGGACAGAACATACATAGGGACAGAACATACATTGGGACAGAACATACATAGGGACAGAACATACATAGGGACAGAACATACATTGGGACAGAACATACATTGGGACAGAACATACATTGGGACAGAACATACATTGGGACAGAACATACATAGGGACAGAACATACATAGGGACAGAACATACATAGGGACAGAACATACATAGGGACAGAACATACATTGGGACAGAACATACATTGGGACAGAACATACATTGGGACAGAACATACATAGGGACAGAACATACATAGGGACAGAACATACATTGGGACAGAACATACATAGGGACAGAACATACATAGGGACAGAACATACATTGGGACAGAACATACATTGGGACAGAACATACATAGGGACAGAACATACATAGGGACAGAACATACATAGGGACAGAACATACATAGGGACAGAACATACATAGGGACAGAACATACATTGGGACAGAACATACATTGGGACAGAACATACATTGGGACAGAACATACATAGGGACAGAACATACATAGGGACAGAACATACATTGGGACAGAACATACATAGGGACAGAACATACATAGGGACAGAACATACATTGGGACAGAACATACATTGGGACAGAACATACATAGGGACAGAACATACATAGGGACAGAACATACATAGGGACAGAACATACATAGGGACAGAACATACATAGGGACAGAACATACATTGGGACAGAACATACATAGGGACAGAACATACATAGGGACAGAACATACATTGGGACAGAACATACATTGGGACAGAACATACATAGGGACAGAACATACATAGGGACAGAACATACATTGGGACAGAACATACATTGGGACAGAACATACATTGGGACAGAACATACATAGGGACAGAACATACATTGGGACAGAACATACATTGGGACAGAACATACATTGGGACAGAACATACATAGGGACAGAACATACATTGGGACAGAACATACATTGGGACAGAACATACATTGGGACAGAACATACATAGGGACAGAACATACATAGGGACAGAACATACATTGGGACAGAACATACATTGGGACAGAACATACATTGGGACAGAACATACATAGGGACAGAACATACATAGGGACAGAACATACATAGGGACAGAACATACATAGGGACAGAACATACATAGGGACAGAACATACATAGGGACAGAACATACATTGGGACAGAACATACATTGGGACAGAACATACATAGGGACAGAACATACATAGGGACAGAACATACATAGGGACAGAACATACATTGGGACAGAACATACATAGGGACAGAACATACATTGGGACAGAACATACATTGGGACAGAACATACATTGGGACAGAACATACATAGGGACAGAACATACATAGGGACAGAACATACATTGGGACAGAACATACATAGGGACAGAACATACATAGGGACAGAACATACATTGGGACAGAACATACATAGGGACAGAACATACATAGGGACAGAACATACATTGGGACAGAACATACATAGGGACAGAACATACATAGGGACAGAACATACATAGGGACAGAACATACATAGGGACAGAACATACATAGGGACAGAACATACATAGGGACAGAACATACATAGGGACAGAACATACATAGGGACAGAACATACATAGGGACAGAACATACATTGGGACAGAACATACATTGGGACAGAACATACATAGGGACAGAACATACATAGGGACAGAACATACATAGGGACAGAACATACATTGGGACAGAACATACATAGGGACAGAACATACATTGGGACAGAACATACATTGGGACAGAACATACATAGGGACAGAACATACATAGGGACAGAACATACATAGGGACAGAACATACATTGGGACAGAACATACATAGGGACAGAACATACATAGGGACAGAACATACATTGGGACAGAACATACATAGGGACAGAACATACATAGGGACAGAACATACATTGGGACAGAACATACATAGGGACAGAACATACATAGGGACAGAACATACATAGGGACAGAACATACATAGGGACAGAACATACATAGGGACAGAACATACATAGGGACAGAACATACATAGGGACAGAACATACATTGGGACAGAACATACATTGGGACAGAACATACATTGGGACAGAACATACATAGGGACAGAACATACATAGGGACAGAACATACATAGGGACAGAACATACATAGGGACAGAACATACATAGGGACAGAACATACATAGGGACAGAACATACATTGGGACAGAACATACATTGGGACAGAACATACATTGGGACAGAACATACATTGGGACAGAACATACATAGGGACAGAACATACATTGGGACAGAACATACATTGGGACAGAACATACATTGGGACAGAACATACATAGGGACAGAACATACATTGGGACAGAACATACATTGGGACAGAACATACATTGGGACAGAACATACATAGGGACAGAACATACATTGGGACAGAACATACATTGGGACAGAACATACATTGGGACAGAACATACATAGGGACAGAACATACATAGGGACAGAACATACATTGGGACAGAACATACATTGGGACAGAACATACATTGGGACAGAACATACATAGGGACAGAACATACATAGGGACAGAACATACATAGGGACAGAACATACATAGGGACAGAACATACATAGGGACAGAACATACATAGGGACAGAACATACATTGGGACAGAACATACATTGGGACAGAACATACATAGGGACAGAACATACATAGGGACAGAACATACATAGGGACAGAACATACATTGGGACAGAACATACATAGGGACAGAACATACATTGGGACAGAACATACATTGGGACAGAACATACATAGGGACAGAACATACATAGGGACAGAACATACATAGGGACAGAACATACATTGGGACAGAACATACATAGGGACAGAACATACATAGGGACAGAACATACATTGGGACAGAACATACATAGGGACAGAACATACATAGGGACAGAACATACATTGGGACAGAACATACATAGGGACAGAACATACATAGGGACAGAACATACATAGGGACAGAACATACATAGGGACAGAACATACATAGGGACAGAACATACATAGGGACAGAACATACATAGGGACAGAACATACATTGGGACAGAACATACATAGGGACAGAACATACATAGGGACAGAACATACATAGGGACAGAACATACATAGGGACAGAACATACATTGGGACAGAACATACATAGGGACAGAACATACATAGGGACAGAACATACATTGGGACAGAACATACATAGGGACAGAACATACATAGGGACAGAACATACATAGGGACAGAACATACATAGGGACAGAACATACATTGGGACAGAACATACATAGGGACAGAACATACATAGGGACAGAACATACATAGGGACAGAACATACATTGGGACAGAACATACATAGGGACAGAACATACATAGGGACAGAACATACATTGGGACAGAACATACATTGGGACAGAACATACATAGGGACAGAACATACATAGGGACAGAACATACATAGGGACAGAACATACATAGGGACAGAACATACATAGGGACAGAACATACATAGGGACAGAACATACATAGGGACAGAACATACATAGGGACAGAACATACATAGGGACAGAACATACATAGGGACAGAACATACATTGGGACAGAACATACATAGGGACAGAACATACATAGGGACAGAACATACATAGGGACAGAACATACATAGGGACAGAACATACATTGGGACAGAACATACATAGGGACAGAACATACATAGGGACAGAACATACATTGGGACAGAACATACATAGGGACAGAACATACATAGGGACAGAACATACATAGGGACAGAACATACATAGGGACAGAACATACATAGGGACAGAACATACATAGGGACAGAACATACATTGGGACAGAACATACATTGGGACAGAACATACATAGGGACAGAACATACATAGGGACAGAACATACATAGGGACAGAACATACATAGGGACAGAACATACATAGGGACAGAACATACATTGGGACAGAACATACATAGGGACAGAACATACATAGGGACAGAACATACATAGGGACAGAACATACATAGGGACAGAACATACATTGGGACAGAACATACATAGGGACAGAACATACATAGGGACAGAACATACATAGGGACAGAACATACATAGGGACAGAACATACATTGGGACAGAACATACATAGGGACAGAACATACATAGGGACAGAACATACATTGGGACAGAACATACATAGGGACAGAACATACATAGGGACAGAACATACATAGGGACAGAACATACATAGGGACAGAACATACATTGGGACAGAACATACATAGGGACAGAACATACATAGGGACAGAACATACATTGGGACAGAACATACATAGGGACAGAACATACATAGGGACAGAACATACATAGGGACAGAACATACATAGGGACAGAACATACATAGGGACAGAACATACATAGGGACAGAACATACATAGGGACAGAACATACATAGGGACAGAACATACATAGGGACAGAACATACATAGGGACAGAACATACATAGGGACAGAACATACATAGGGACAGAACATACATAGGGACAGAACATACATAGGGACAGAACATACATAGGGACAGAACATACATAGGGACAGAACATACATAGGGACAGAACATACATAGGGACAGAACATACATAGGGACAGAACATACATAGGGACAGAACATACATAGGGACAGAACATACATAGGGACAGAACATACATAGGGACAGAACATACATAGGGACAGAACATACATAGGGACAGAACATACATAGGGACAGAACATACATAGGGACAGAACATACATAGGGACAGAACATACATAGGGACAGAACATACATAGGGACAGAACATACATAGGGACAGAACATACATAGGGACAGAACATACATAGGGACAGAACATACATAGGGACAGAACATACATAGGGACAGAACATACATAGGGACAGAACATACATTGGGACAGAACATACATAGGGACAGAACATACATAGGGACAGAACATACATAGGGACAGAACATACATAGGGACAGAACATACATAGGGACAGAACATACATAGGGACAGAACATACATAGGGACAGAACATACATAGGGACAGAACATACATAGGGACAGAACATACATTGGGACAGAACATACATTGGGACAGAACATACATAGGGACAGAACATACATTGGGACAGAACATACATAGGGACAGAACATACATAGGGACAGAACATACATAGGGACAGAACATACATAGGGACAGAACATACATTGGGACAGAACATACATAGGGACAGAACATACATAGGGACAGAACATACATTGGGACAGAACATACATAGGGACAGAACATACATAGGGACAGAACATACATTGGGACAGAACATACATAGGGACAGAACATACATTGGGACAGAACATACATAGGGACAGAACATACATAGGGACAGAACATACATAGGGACAGAACATACATAGGGACAGAACATACATAGGGACAGAACATACATAGGGACAGAACATACATAGGGACAGAACATACATTGGGACAGAACATACATAGGGACAGAACATACATTGGGACAGAACATACATAGGGACAGAACATACATAGGGACAGAACATACATAGGGACAGAACATACATAGGGACAGAACATACATAGGGACAGAACATACATAGGGACAGAACATACATAGGGACAGAACATACATAGGGACAGAACATACATAGGGACAGAACATACATAGGGACAGAACATACATTGGGACAGAACATACATAGGGACAGAACATACATAGGGACAGAACATACATAGGGACAGAACATACATAGGGACAGAACATACATAGGGACAGAACATACATAGGGACAGAACATACATAGGGACAGAACATACATAGGGACAGAACATACATAGGGACAGAACATACATTGGGACAGAACATACATAGGGACAGAACATACATTGGGACAGAACATACATAGGGACAGAACATACATAGGGACAGAACATACATAGGGACAGAACATACATAGGGACAGAACATACATAGGGACAGAACATACATAGGGACAGAACATACATAGGGACAGAACATACATAGGGACAGAACATACATAGGGACAGAACATACATAGGGACAGAACATACATAGGGACAGAACATACATAGGGACAGAACATACATAGGGACAGAACATACATAGGGACAGAACATACATTGGGACAGAACATACATAGGGACAGAACATACATAGGGACAGAACATACATAGGGACAGAACATACATAGGGACAGAACATACATAGGGACAGAACATACATAGGGACAGAACATACATAGGGACAGAACATACATAGGGACAGAACATACATAGGGACAGAACATACATTGGGACAGAACATACATAGGGACAGAACATACATAGGGACAGAACATACATAGGGACAGAACATACATAGGGACAGAACATACATAGGGACAGAACATACATAGGGACAGAACATACATAGGGACAGAACATACATAGGGACAGAACATACATTGGGACAGAACATACATTGGGACAGAACATACATAGGGACAGAACATACATTGTTCATTTAAACACTTGAGATACACAACTTTTGTAATTTTCTCTGAGAATACTCAGTGATTGACCTTTTTTTTTTACACTGGTTTCAGTCATTGAACTGTGGCCAAACTGGGGCATCACCTTCTACAATGTAGTCTACATCTACTCTAGTATTTACCAACCACCCCTGGTTCTATGATATAAAATTCCTACTTTAAAATGTTTGTATTCAAATTAAAACCTTTCCTTTTTAATTTTGATTAAGAAACTTTTGTTATGTTCCAAACATCTGCTTTAAAATGAAAATGTTATTTTTAAAATTAATTCTTCCAAATTATTGACTACTTAATAATTAATTGCAAAATGGTTTTTGTTAGAAATGTGGTCACAGAACATTAAAAGTGGATACTGCAAGTTACTACAATTCAAATTGTTGCAGTGTTTGGTGACTAAGGAACAGAAACTAATCACTCTTCTGTGTGAGAAACAAAGTTTAGCCTCATTTTAGAAAGAACTTCCTGTTGAAAGACCTTCTTCTTTCCACCATTAGTATTTGTTTTTTTTTATTCAGTGAATTTATTTACATATTCTTATTGCTTCAATTTTTTGAGCATCTTGGTTGGGTACTTAACTATTTTGTTGCCTTATTTTTAAAAAAATCCACTGCCTTTGTTTCAGCTAATTTAGAAAATAAAGCAGAATTTAATAAAATAACTGCCTTTATTAAGTTAGTGTTTGAAACAAATTAACATAAAATTTTAAAGGAAAGTGTTTATATTGCTTTAAACGAGAAATTTGTTTTGTGGAACTAAAGTTAGTCTCAGGTGAGTTAGTGTTAACAGAATTAACATAAAATTAAGGCTCGTTTACCCTTCTTAAGTTCTTTTCACTATTTGACCAACAGTTTGTGTTCTACGAATCATAACTCGGCCTGAAAGTGAGCCTAATCACCCATATTCACTCCTGTCCCATTGTGCTGCCATTTTTCTATTCAATCTCCTTACCAACAACCAGTATGTAGTTATTACTATCTCTCTTCCTTTACTTCTTCTACACAATTCTTTTACTCTGTCCCCCCCCCCCCCCCATCATCATCATTTAACATCTGCCTTCCATGCTGGCACAGGTTGGATGGTTTGACAGGAGCTGGCTAGGCAGAAAATTGCACCATGCTTCAGTGCCTGCTTTGACATGGTTTTCATTACTGGATGCCCTTCCTAACACAAACCACCCTGCAGAGAGGACTGTGCTTTTGACATGGCACCAGCACAGGTGAAGTCAGTTTTGGCATGTTTTTCTTTTTTTCTAGCTGGATGCCCTTCCAAATGCCAATTACTTTATAGTGTGAACTGGATGCATTTTACATGGCACCAGCACTGGCTGGGTCACCAAGTAGCATATAATTTTTCTCGTAAGTGACATTATAAAGTACACTCAGTAAAACGGTTAGTGTTAGGGTTAGAGTATCCAGCCATAGAACCAAGCCAAATGTAAGAATGAAATGTACTTCTTTGTTCCATTTAGGAGGGCAGTAATTCAAAATAAGAATGATCCAGACTGTGTCAATACATCCAACCCATGCCGACATGAGAAGCAGATGTAAAACAATGATGACAGATATTAGCAATAGGGCTGATATTCTGTTCTCATCACCACATTATTATTTCTAATAAGATGTTTGATAGACTGCATTAAATATGGCCACCCCTGGTCCATCCAGAATCATGGCCAAGAAGCTCAAAATATTCAGTAAGGAAGGATATGGGCTGGTCACCCACATAGTTTAATCAGGTCATTTAGAAAGGTGTAATACCCAGAGACTTGCTTGAATAGCAGCATTATTGTTAGCTGCTACAAGGGTAAGGGTGATGCTTTAGATAGAAGCAATTATAGAGGCATTAAACACCTGGACCAGGTGGTGGAAATTACAGAGTGAGTCATAGCCCAATTAATTAGGAGAGCAGAATTAGGCCAGACTAAAATGCAGTTTGGCTTTGTCCGGGGAAGAAGCACTACTGATGCTATTTTCAGAATCAGCCAACTGTAAGAGAAGAACTTAGCGAAGAGAAAACTCTTAACACTTGGCATTTGTTGATGTAGAGAAAGTCTTCAATAAAGTAGCCTGCTGTGTTATGTGGTGCGATTAACAAATGGCTGGTGAAAGCTGTACAGGCCATGTACAGAGATATTGTCAGTAAGGTGAGAGTTAACACCATGAGTAAAATTGAAGAATCTGGTGTACAGGTAGGGGTTCATCAAGGCTCAGCCCTCAGTCCCCTCCTTTTCATCATTGTCCTCCAGGCCATGGCAGAAAGATTCAAGACTGGCAGCTCCTGAGAACTGCTATATGCTGATGATCTTGTACTCATTGCAGATTCTATATCAGAGCTAAAAGGTTATCTGAGAAGGTAGTGTTTGTATGTGGAAGATGCACAGGATCCATAGAGCTATAAAGACTTGGGAAATTGAATCTGTTAAATGCCTAGGATCATTAGAGGTAGTAGACAATTTCTGCTACTCGGGGGATCAAATTAGTAGTGGGGGTGGATGCACGGAGAGTGTGATAGCTAGAATAAGAACAGGATGGAGGAAATTCAGAGAGCTGTTGCCTCTGATGGCTACAAAAGGTTTTTCTCTCCGAGTGAAAGGAAGATTGTATGATGTGTGTATATACGAACAGCAATTCTACATGGTAATGAGATGCAGGCACCGAATGCAGAGGACATATGAAGGTTAGATGTGTAATGTAAGTGTCCATGTTCAATAGGGAACTAGTGTATGGAGAGAGGAGTTAGGCATAAGAGGAATTAGTTGTGTGCATGAGAGAAGACTGTGATGCAGATGGATACCATAAAGCTTCATAAAGAAGTGCCATTCTTTCAAAGTAGATAGAACATGTGGAAGTGGGAGACCCAGGAAGACATGAGATGACTATTGAAGGATGACCTCAGCATATTGAACCTTCCAAGCAAGATGACAAAGGACCTGGATGCCTGATGCCTTGCTGTGCTCAAGATGACCTGTGCTCCACAGCAGAAGTGTTAAGGCCACTCCCCCTGGGGGAGAGGATTGACCTGCAAGAGTCCTCTGCCAGTGCCCATGCGATGCCATGTAAAAGCACCCATCACACTTTGTAAAGTGGTTGGCATTAGGAAGGGCATCCAGCCATAAAAACCACTCTAAATCAGGCTGGAGCCTGGTGCAGCCTTCCAGCTTGCCAACTCTGATCAAACTGTCCAACCCATGCCAGCATGGACAATGCACATTAAACGAGGATGATGATGATGATGATGATGATGACCTCTCTGTAGGCAAATTTCTTTGATATGTCATTTTTTAAATGTATAGCAGTTTGGTTTTTGTCTTTTATATCAGACGAGCTTTTCAACTCAATAGCGCATTCATCATCATCATCATCATCATCATCATCATCATCATCATCATCATCATCATCATAAACCAGAAATAACATAATGGCTTCAGATCCATAGAAACTTTCTAACAAGTGGCAATACCAATCAAGTCGTAACTATTGATGTAGACAAAACAAATAAAACTCATCTTCTTGTTACTTGGCAGAGTCATTATGTCAATAATAATAATAACATGCATGTGTCATTATCATTATTATCATTTTATTGTCTTTGCACAGCTTCTAACCCTGGAGATGTACTAAGGTGTCAGCCGTTCACTACCAGTGAACTAAGGTAACACCCCTTATTTTCCAAGCACCATCCGGAGTATTCAAGTAGTTCCAAGCAGTGCTCTTTTCTGCAAGTGCTCCACCCTTATTGCAGCCCCTATTTATTCCCAGGGCTCCGACAATTATTGGTATTATTACCACCTTTTTCATCGACCACAACTGCTTAACCTCCCAAGCTAACCTGTCATATCTCTCACCTTTTCTTTCTTCCTTATCGCATACCTTGTTGTCAGCTGGGCATGCTATATCTATGATCCTCATTGTTTGCTTTCTTTCTCAACACTATGTCTGGTTTCCTATGGTCAATCTCATGGTTGCACTGAATCATAAAATCCCATAGCATCTTTGCATTTCTATTTTCGACGATGCCTTCGGGTTTATGTTCGTACCACATTTTTGCTCTGTCAAGTCCATACTTGTTGGAAAGTGTCCAATGGACAATCCTTGCTATGTTGTCATGATGGCTCTTATATTCTTTCTGGGCTAGTGGCATACATTGACTGGTAATATGCCATATGGTTTCACCATTTTGTCCACAAATTCTGCTCTTATCACTTTCTGATGTGTTGTCTATTCTGTATTTGATGTAATTGGTTCTTAACGCTTGCTCTTGGGCAGCACAGATTAAAGCCTCCGTTTCTTGTTTTAAATCACTTTTTGTCATCCACAGCCATCTTTTGTCTCTGTCTTCAACATCCCTGTGAAATTGTCCATACATTCTTTTTCTTTATCCACCTGTTTTCAGTTTCATTCATTCTCAAGTGCTTGTACAGTGCTTTATCTTTGCAATCTTCCATCCTACACAAGCCTGACCTTCTTACATCCAATAATAGCGGTTCTGTGGTATTTTTTACATACCACGCTATGTTTTCTTCTGTTCTAATGCTGTGTTCGCATCCAATCAGTCCTTTTCCCCCTCTTTTTCTTGGTACATACAGTCTGTCTGTATCATTTTTTGGGTGGAGTATCCCATATCTAGTCAGCAACTTGTTTGTCTTTCTGTATAAGCTGTTTAGTTCGTTTATTGTCCATGCGATTACCCCTGCTCCATATCTAAGGAGTGAAACCACCCAGATGTTGATGGCTTCTATCTTATTCCGTCCGTTTAATTTCAACTTAAGGATCATCAGTCTCAGTCTGTGCAAGTACTCCACCTTAAATTTTTCTGTCATTTCTTTCTCCATTAATTTATCCATTTCCAACATCCCCAAATACTTGTAGCCCATCTCTTCTATCTGCTTCATAAACTCCCCTGACGGTATCGCTAGCCCGTCCATGCATTTGATTTTGCCTCTCTTCAAGACTAACACACCACACTTTTTCAGTCCGAACACCATTCTGATATCAGCACTGAAAGTATACACTGTATCAATGAGGGAACTGACTTGGTATTCATCTTTACCATAAAGTTTGAGGTCATATTATTATTATTATTATTATTATTATTATTATTATTATCATCATCATCATTATCCTCCTCCTCCTCCTCCCCCTCCTCCAAGACCTTGACTTGCCATAAAAGTGCATTCCATGACATCCTTGTGTCTGTTTAGGAGGAAAAGTGTTATGCCAGCAGACGTCTGAGACACCACCATAGTTACACTCTATAAGAACAAAGAAGCCAAATGAGACTGGAAATTACAGGGGCATTTGCCTGCTTTCCATTGCTAGAAAAATCCTGGATCACATCCTCTTCAACAAACCCATCACCAGTGTCTCTGAGAGCAACTTGTCTGGTGCCCAGCGTGGCTTCTGCCCAGGCTGCAGCACCATACTCATGGTGTTTGTTGTGTGTCAAGTCAAGGAGAAATGTATTGAACAACAAATGGATTTGCACTCTGTGTTCATAGACCTGACCAAAGCTTTTGACACAGTCAAAAGAGAAGCTTTGTGGACCATCCTAACCAAACTGGGCTGCCCACGCAAGTTCATTACAATGATCAGACTCTTTCATGACAATATGACCAATCAAGTTCTCTGCAATGTGACTACAACAACTCTTCCAACATCTCCAATGGTGTGAAACCAGGCTGTGTATCACTCAGATGGCTCTGTTTTTCCTTCTCTGCTGACTCTTTACTCAAACCAAGACAGTAGAAAAGCTCATCACTGAAGCCCTATTTGCAGATGACTGTATCCTTATGGCACACAAGGAAAATCACCTGCAGACCAATGTTGATTGCTTTACAGAAGCATGAAGGCTTTATGGACTGACCATAAACCTTGAGAAAACAGAGGTCCAAGCAGCTTCAAACACAATTCTCCCCCAAGCAAACATCATCATTGAGGGAGTCCAGCTTAAGTGTATGGAGAGTTTCAAGTACCTTGGCAGCACAATCTCAGCTGATGGATCATTGGACAGTGATACTTTATCCAGAATCCACAAGGCCAACCAAGCACTTGCAAAACTGAAAGTGAAAGTCCTTCAGCAGAAATGCATCAGACTATCGACAAAGCTCAAGATCTACAAGGCTGAAGTCATTTCTACACTATTCTATGGATGTCAAACATGGACCCCATACCACTGGACCATCAAAGAACCATTTTCACACAAGGGCATTTGCTGGCAGGACAGTGTGACAAACCTAGAAATGATAACTTGTGGATACCTAAAGTTACAGGAAGTACCCCACTACCCACATAATTCCTGCCAGGAATAAGACCAAACCGGAGCCAAACCAAAATAATAATAATAATAATAATAATCCTTTCTACTAAAGGCCTGAAAGTTGGTGGGAAGGGATTAGTTGATTACACTGACTTCAGTGTTTCACTGGTATTTAATTTATTGGCCCCGAAGGGATGAAAGGCAAAGTTGGCCTCAGCAGAATTTGAACTCAGAATGATGATGATGATGATGATGAAAGATGAACAAAATGTTGCTAGGCATCTTGCCTGACATGCTAATGATTCTGTCATCTCACTGGATAATATTAATAATAATAATAATAATAATAATAATAATAATAATGGATGCATTGAGGCATTGATATGCAGCACTCAAGAACAAGCTCTAAGAACTAATTACACCAAGTTCCAAATAGATAAGAATATCGAATTGCCCCTTTGTAGGATGTGTGGCAGCAGAAACGAAACAATCTCGCATATTGTGAGTGAGTGTAGCAAACTGGCCCAAAAGCACTACAAAAGGAGTCACGATTACGTGGCTAAGTTCATCTACTGGAGGCTATGTAGAAAGTATGGCCTGAACAGAGCATGGAAATGATACGAAAACGAACCAGAAGGTGTCACAGAGAACAAGGAATATAAGATACTGTAGGATTTTACAATCCAATGTGACTCCCTAATGAATGCTGGGAGACCAGATATTGTTGTGGTAGATAAAGGAAAAAAGGAAACCAAAATTATAGATATTGCAATACCAGGGGATACATGCATAAATGGCAAATAACTAGAAAAGATTGAAAAATACAGACTACTAAAAGACGAAATCGCAAGAATGTGGACTATGAGGAGAGTGTTTGTCATTCCAGTAGTTTTAAGGGCATTCGGAGCACTAGGAACCAAGTTTGAGAAATATGTCAGAGAAATCAAAATTGACATGAGTCAATTCTGATTTCTCAAAAAGAGCAAGTCCCCAAAAAACTGCTCTGCTGGGGACAGCTAGGATTTTGAGATTGGTCCTTGGATGTTGAATGCCTCCCATGATAATTAACAACTAAGTCTCAAAGTTTATAATGTGTGGAAAGAGACCCTGTGAGGTGTCTGACAACAGGCTGCTGTCTGCTCTCATAGAATCTACCAGAGCAAACAAGACTGAGTGTTCTGAGAAGTAAAACAATAATAATAATCATAAACAAAGTTATTGACAAATGACTGAAGGAGTTTGGAATAGAATGCCCTGTAGAGCTTAAACAGAAAAGTTTGCCTCTTAGGAAAGATTATCGGGGTGGGAGGTGGGGTGTATGTTTTAAGCACACAAAAGACAATTGAAAGCTTGTGGATACCTAAGGTTACAGGTAGTACCCACATAAATTCTACCAGGAATAAGAACAAACCAGAGTCAAATCAATGATGACGATGACGATATAATAAGAAGTTCTATCTGACATTTCTTCCATACACCTCTGTAAGCAGTTTAACACTATATCCCTCCCATCCCATAATTTTCCACATTTCCATTTTTTTTTTCAACATTTGTTTCACTTTTTTTTTTATCACTCCTTCAGCCCCTTTTCTACAACTGTTCTTCTACCAGTTCAACTCCACATCAGCCCCTAATCTCCTGTCTCTGTTTCATTTGTCTAAATATCTACTGTATTAACTTTTAAGTTTTACATTCTTTTGGTAATTTCAACTAAAGATCATGATATAAAGTCATATTAGGTTTGAAATAACCTTCACGTTATAAAACAGCCTATTCCATTAAAGTAAGACAACAACAACAACAGCAACAACAAATGTCAAGGGCGGGGGGGAGAATAAAGTGAAAAAGAAAATTCTTTCAAAAATAAAGAATGGTGTGTTTAGCTTGTAGCTATAAAACTTGACATGGTGCTGTCAGGCGCTCTTAGATTAGGAATAAGAAGGTGCCAACCAAGCAAGGCTTGTTGTTTCTTATTATTCTCATCTACTTCGACAAAATGTCTTTATTTCTAAGCCAAAAGAGTTGTTCTTGTGACTCTTTTTAATTATTGATTGTTTGCAAAAATCAATAATTCCTTTTTGTGCTTCCATCTTCAGTAGTGGAGATGGCTAATTTCCTTTCCGATCTTTTGTACAGAATGTTGAGTTTCAGTAAAATTGGAATCAGAAAAGAAAAAGAGAAAATACGATGAAAGAAAGAAAGAGTCAAGCAATATATATATATATATATATATATATATATATATATATATATATATATATATATATATATAGAGAGAGAGAGAGAGAGAGAGAGAGAGAGAGAGGGGATGATAGAGAGGAATGAAAAAGATTACAACGAACACTCTAGAATTGCATCAACAGTATTAAACAGAAATGATGTGCAAAATTAAGAAAGAAAAAGTGTCTGATTCTGATATTTTATGAATTTTCTGAAAATGGGAAAATGATGTTGGAGAATGTGAAGATATTGAGAATGAGCAGAAAGATCAAAGTTTTAACCGTGTCTTTTGTTTTGAGGCTCATGGTCTTTATTGCTTGATGTCTTTTTAGTTAAGCTCCTACATATATTTTACTTATTGAATTAATTAAATATCATCATCATTTTTTCCCCTTATTTGATGGATTTTTTCTGCTACTTCTTGCTACAAACCATGAACTCTTGCTATTTCTGAGCTTCAGCATTCTGTGATCAGCCTTCACTATATCTTTCCATATCTTTCTCTTCTACAGGCCCATTCTATAATTGTTAGCTGTCTGTCTATCCATTCATCTGTCTGTTTACCTGTCTATCAGTTTGTGTCTGTCTCTATCAATCTATCTGCCTGTCTGTCAGTCTATCTGCCTGTCTCAAGTTCAATCTGTCTGTCTATTTGTCACTCTATTTATCTGTCTGTCTGTATGTCAATCTACCTATCTGTCTATTTGTTAGTCTCTCTGTTTGTCCATCTATCTGTCTATCTGCTTGTTAGTCTGTCTGTCTGTCAAATCAACCCACCTACCCCTCAAACCTAACTTAACCTACCATTTAAAAGAGAAATACGTAATTAAGTTACCCTATTTTTTTTTACTTGTTACTAGTTGTTATTGTGTAAGCCTAGATTTTCTTGTTTAGTGTCAGCTCATCCCTGGCCATAGACCCCTAAGTAAACATATCTTATTTTTTTCCAGTCTACATTATCCAGTGTGTCTTGTTTATAAGACAGTATAATTTGATTTAAGGGAGATTTAGCTGCTACATCTACCACAATGAGGCTCCTTTACAAGTGACCACTGCATGTAGTTGGTCAAACAAAAATAGATGGTCCACAGACCCAGTGTTGTAGACACTGCATCAGTGGTTCTCAACCATGACCCTGGGGCTCCACATGACCCTGGGGCTCCACATGACCCTGAGGCTCCACATGACCCTGGGGACTCTACATGATCCTAGGGGCTCCATGTAAGTTTTTGTTTTAAAAAGTTACATGTGTAATAAATCAGCTGTAATTCTACAATGCACAGAATATTTCATTAATCTTTTTTTTTTTTTTACACAATTCGTAAATAATATTTGATTAAAAATATAATGAATCTCTTTTGAAACTTCAAATGGCTATGGGGGGGGGGGGGGTCCATGTAAGAGGATAATATAGTGAAAAGAGATGGTAAAAGAGGATAGGATAGTGAAAGAATTGTGAAGAGGAAGAACAAATTTGTTGGGATGGGGGTTCTTAGAAGAGAGAGTAACCGCTGTGAAAGTGTTTGGAGAATAAACAGCAGAGGTTTGTAGGTGAGAGAGGGGGAGAGAGAGAGAGAGAGAGAGAGAGAGAGTGGAAGAGGGAAAGATGAAATGAGAGAGAGAGAGAGAGAGAGGGAGAGAGAGAGAGAGAGAGAGAGAGTGGTGGCAACTTCCTGTTTAGTGGTGAGGGGGAGAGTGACTGATGGAAACAGGCAGCAGCAAGTGAGGAGTGATGGTTGTCAATCATTATGGAGTGGGTGAAGTGATGGTTAACACCAGAGGACGATGGTGGATGGTGGAGAGGAAATGAATTCCTAAATTAAGGGCATTGTGATGCAGGGGGAGAGAGAGAGAGAGGACGAGGGGGGGGGGGTGATAAGGATGATGGTAGGGAGTCTAACCAATATAAAGTCATGCCTGATGATCAGTGATTATGGAGTGAATGTCTTGGCAAGGCTGGTAGCTCTCCTGATATTCGTTCTTTGTGGGCTGTTGTTACTCAGAGTTTAATATCATGGGCAGTGGTGTGGTGTGTGTGTGTGTGTGTGTGGGGCATGTGTTGTAAGAGTGTGTCACTGCATCTACCATTTGTTAGTGATTCCCTTTCGACTCCTGGCGAACGATGCCTCTGCACCATTCAAGCAACAACCCTCCAACCCATGGGTAGGTTTGGGTAGTTGTTGCTGGTGAAGGTTTTACAAGGTTGGAGTGCAAATCCTCAATCTCAACCCCTTTTAGTCCCCTTTTACAACAACACACAGCAGAATTCGTTGGGTCTTATCTTTGACATGCTGGTCCTAACCCCCACAGCACTACAGTAACATGGAATGAAGCATTTTGCTTGAACAAAACAACCCACCCAGTCTGGGAATCAAACCCACGATCTGACACTTGTGAGTGCAACACCCTAACCATAAGGCCACTAGGCAGTACCACAGATAAAGTATAAACTCTCAATCACAAGGCTGGAAGTTCAATACTACCCTGATGTGGACAATACCTGAGTCTTTGAACAGTAAATGTGAAGAAAAGCTGCAAAATAACAAAATGAATTAAAAACATTGGTGGTGAGAAGGTGGCCAGGTGAGTGTGGAGTATTCATGGCCACTGCAAGGAGTTTTGTCATTTTCATCATTTTTTTGGATGAATTCTAGTGTGCAGTGTACAGCAGTGTCGGTAACAATCTTTTACTACACCTTCAAGTTAATAAAAGCAGTGTTAGTAAAATTTAGGTGCCAGAAACTTTACAGAACAGAAGCCACTTGGTGGTCACTGGCTGTGTTAGACAAAACAGCTAAATCTCGCTGAAAACTTATTTGACTCTCTAAAAAGACATTAAATAATATAATCCTACTTACTCCTAATATGACAGGATGGTCACGGCTGGAGTCTTTGTTCAGCAATCACTTTATTTCTTCCTACTCTGTATCCTGATTTTATACTTCATCTTGATAAGTTAATAATTTTATCTTCAAAATATTCATCATCATCATTATCTTCTCCACCACCACCACTAAAATTGTTAGTGTGTTGGACAAAACTTTAATGACATTTCTCCCAGCTCTTTATGATCAGAGTGAAAATTCCACCAAGCTCAATTTTGCCTTTCAATCTTAAGTTTACAACATATTGTATTAGTAGAGAGAGTTTTCACTCTGCATAATCTTAGTTTTAAAAAAAAAAAAACATTTAAAAATATCAACTAGATAATGGCTGGGAGATAAAAGTTTACTCAAAGTAGCCACACTCAGCTTCCACAATGGCCTCAAGATGATACTGGAAGCTAGTATGTGAGTTTCTCACTGTGTCTGGCAAGATCTTTGAACATCTTGATATTTGGCCACCAGCTGAGCCTTGGTATTGCAAGCAGAGTGGTTGATGTCTTTCTCAACTGTACCCCACACATCCATGGAATTGCAATCGGAGGAATTTAGAAAGCCAGAAATTAGCGCTGATAAAGTCATAGAAATTCTCCAACAATCACTTCTAATTTTTTTTCTGGAAGTATGGCAAGGAGCTGAGTCCTGCTGCTACCCCTATGGCCTTCCAGCAGCAACCCTCTCCAGCCAGGGATTGACCAGACTCCGGTAGTTTCACATGGTACCTCTGAATTGGGCATAAGGCCCTGTTCACCAGTTTTTGGATGAATTCTAGTGTGCAGAATGCCTGCTGTTTCTCTTCCTGCTAGCCACAGCTTCCTAGTCACTGTTGCAGCAGTCTATGTCACGTCTGACAGCCTTTTCAGTGTTCACAGAGCGCTGAGCAGTAGTCATGGTGTCAGCATTTTGATACCTGGCACAAATATGATACAGGTGAATATTTTCCAATATTCAGATAACTTTCTGTCCTCCATGCCAGCTAATTTTTTTCCCAACAACACTTTAAAATCTTTTTCTGTTCTCCAATGCCACTCAGCTGTTCCTAACAAAAAAGGTGACATAAGAAATTGTCAAATTCAGTCTGAACACCCTGTATATGGTAAGGTACATCCATACACATGCATAAATATAAATGATGGGTTTTCACACAGTTTATGTCTACTGAATTTCACTCAAAGTTTTGGTTAACTTTAGGCTATAAATAGAAGTTACTTGGACAAAGTTTTGTACATAGACTCGAACTTGGAACCATGTGGTTGCAAAGCAAACTTATTAATTACACAGCCACCCTTGCATTCATGTGGCAAATAAGTCAGTCTTAAATAATTCAAGAAATTTATATTGTCTGCTGTGTCATGGTGTAATGTTAAGGGGAGATCATTAAGTTTTTAGGGAGTTGATTGCAACATGGGGTCTTCACTGAAACACTAATAAGTTAAAATATAGAAGTGTAGCATCTAATGATGCCAAAAATCACACAGGTCACAAACAAAAGAAACGGCTCATTCTCAGTTGCAGCATGATGTCTTTCTGTTTCTTGATCTTGAGTTTGTTACTATTTAATATCTTTATTCATTTCTTCTCTTTGAAGTTGACCTATCACATAGAAAGAGCAAATGAAACAATTAGAACTAAACCATTCACCTGTTATCTGAAAATATGCATTTAAGAAGTTCATTAGCTATACAGATAGTATACAGAATTTGGGGATTTGGTTGACAAATTTCGTAGTTGAGAACAAGAGAAATCTAAAGTCAACTGGAAGAACAATAAAAATATTCCTTCTTACCTGCAATTTGTCCATTTTTAATGTCTTTCAAATTTTTAAATAAAAGACCTCAATGTTGCTAGCATGTGTGATGTTTGCTGAAGTGAATGAAAATGTATTTCTAGAGCTGCATGTGGAAGTAATAAACAACACTTGTGGACATTAACAGAACATTTATTTACTGCACAAAGTGTTTTCTGTGTTGGTCTTTTATCAAAAATCAAATCACAATCAAATGGAAATTGTAGTTGTGGCCGATGCCAGTGCTGCCTGACTGGCTCCCATGTCAGTGGTACATAAAAAGCACCCACTACACTCATGGAGTGGTTGGCATTAGGAAGGGCATCCATCTGTAGCATATTTCACCACCTCATCCTCCACAGTTAGAGATTAGAATCTTTATGCATCTGTCCTCATCCATATGCATTACACAGCTATACCAACACAGTCTTCTCTCTTGTACACCACATCTGATGCCTCTTATCTTCAATTTTTCTTTTAAGACACTTGTATGCTGATATTGCACATCTAGTGAAGCATACTGGCTTCATTATGGCCCCTGTAGTCACAGCCCATATTTCACTGCCATATAACATGGCTGTTTGCACATCATACAATCTGCCTTTCATTCTGAGGGAAAGACACTTCGTTACCAACAAAAGTAGCAGCTCTCTGAATTTTGCCCAGCCTGTTCTTATTCGAGAGCTATGCTCTCAGAGCATCCTCCTCCATTGCTGACTTTGTCACCAAGGTAACAGAAGCTATCTACCACTTCTGAATATCCCCCTGGGCATTTGACAAAGTCTATTCTTTGTACATTCCTAGTGTTTATTGTGAACTACACATCTGCCACACACAAAGACCTGCCTTTGATATTGCTGCACCTTTTATGTGTCCATAGCTTACACTGGGAACATCTTATAGAGTTTCTACCTACACTTTTTCTACATATCAAGCAGGGCCATCTCCCCAAAAGGATTTGTGATTTGTCTGTTTTCCTACTTGCTAAAGCTTTGCTGTTCACTAAATTAATTCTAAGGCCTTTTGATTCCAGACATGAAATTCTTTTTTTCTCTAGTTCTGGTAGTGATTCAGTCCAGTACTCTTGACAAATCTTGATTAAATCTCTGCTGATTAGAGAGAGGCTAGGGCTTAGGCTCATTTTCAGCTTCCTTAGAGTAAGGTTAGAATAAGTGCTGGGATATTCTTTTGAATAGAAGACTAATTGTCTGGTTTCAGGAACATTAGAACATTGGAGAATCATCTTAGTATTATTTGGTGAGAGAAAGGCAAAGAAGTGTGTGTGTGTGTGTGTGGGGGTGGTGGTGGTGTCAGTGATGGAATTTCCTTTCTAGTACTTTGTAGTCTTAGGAACAAGAATAATTGTGGAGTCCTAGGAAGATAGTGGGATGAAGGGGGGGAACAGTTTTGTAGCCCTTACACAAGTTTCACAATGACGAGGTCTCTGATGTGTAGTCAGTATGGGACCAGGAATAGAGACGTAGACAATATGGAGAGAAGAGAAAAGGAGAAGTGGGTATTGAATGGGTTTGGGTAGGGGCCAGCAGTTTCAGAAGAGCAGAGGCCATTGTAATGTCAGCAAACGATGCAGTGGAGAGAACACAGTGTAACAGAGCACCACTAGTTCCTGTGTGTTGAGTAGACGTGTGTGTGTGTGTGTGTTAAACCAGATGTATAATCAGTGATTTTGTGTGGAAAAGTAGGAAGAGCTGCATTGGTATGGTTTTCTTGTGGTGGTGGTGGTGGTGGTGGTGGTGGAATCAGTGATTGGTCAAGTAAACTTGCTGAAAGAATTATCAATGCAATTGCGACAGACTTGCAGATGTTTTACTGTGTATTGTGCAGCAATGGACTGCAACAAGTCTACCTGCAGAGTGAAGCAATCAGTAAAGTCTGCAGTTGTCAGAATTGCTCTGCCTATTCTCTGCAACTGTGACATCAATCTAACTAGCTGCTGCTACTGCTGCTGCTACTACTTCTACTACTACTACTACTACTACTATTAAGTTTGGTGACACACTGTTACCCTCATTACATCAGACATTTACCATTATAAACAGAGTTCAAAAGCTTACACACACACACACACACACACACACAGATATATACATTCATACATGAGTCATAGACAACATGTACACACACACAATCTCACAATAGTTACTCAGAGACACATACAAATGTATACAAACACACACATGGATTTCAATATACAGCATGTATGTGCTTATTGATGCACACACGCACACACACACACACACACACACACACACACACACACACACACACACACACACACACACTCACACACAGTTTCACACACACACAGTTTCACACATGCATACACACTCACATGCTCATTCAGACAAACAAGTCACACACTTACAGTATATATGTGTGTGTATCAAACACACACACAACCTCACATGATTATGTATTATCATCTCTCTATATTTTATAATCACAAAACACGTGTGTACACATGCACACACTTGCATTGAACCTCACAGACACATACATACACACACACACACTCTCTCTCTCCCTCTTGCTTTCTCTCTCATACACACATTCATTTACACATAAACAAAAATACACATTGACACACAAACATGTAAATATCACACACATACAAGAAAATCGTGCACTTACACACACACATGCACACGTGCAGTTGCTCAGCTGGTCTTACATTCTTGGCCAGATGTGTCAAATTTAAAATATACAATTTTAATGCAAGTCCATCTAGCCTCCCACCCCTCCCACCCCTCCCACCATTGTCTGTCTTTTACCTTCACATATTTTCCTCATAATTCTGCCCTTTTTTTTTTCTATTATATTCCCATTTCACTTTATGTCTTTTCATCATAATAATCCTGTTACACTCCTTTTTGTCTTCCTATCATCTTACCCGTTTTTTCTCATATTTTTCTCCTCACTTAATCCTCTCACTCCCTTTATCATTCCACATATAATCCCCTGTCATTCATTTTTTCTCTTCATTATTATTGTCTTTTCCTTATTATCCCCCATACAATTCATCATCATCATCATCATCATTTAACGTCCATTTTCCATGCTGGCATGGGTTGGATGGTTCGACGGGTCTGGGAAGCCAGGAGGCTGCACCAGGCTCCAGTCTGATCTGGCAATGTTTCTACAGCTGGATGCCCTTCCTAACGCCAACCACTCAGAGTGTAGTAGGTGCTTTTTACGTGCCATCAGCACAGGGGCCAGAGGAGGCTGGCAATGACCATGATCAGTTGGTGCTTTTTACATGCCACTGGCACGGAAGCCAGTCAAGGCGGTGCTGGCATTGGCTACGTTTGGATGGTGCTTTTTATGTGCCACCAGCAGAGGGATCACAACTACAATTTCCATTTGATGTTGATGTTCTTGACTCAATAGGTCTCCTCAAGCACGGCATGTTGCCCTACGATCCAAGGTACTTTAGAGTGGGCTGGTTATGCGACACTGATGTAGGTTACAGCTGTAAACTCACTTTATTTGCCGGGTCTTTGCAGTCACAGCATATCTCCAGACATCTTGGTCTATCGTCATTGCCTCTCTGAGGCCCAAAATTTGAAGGTCATGCTTCACCACCTCATCCCATGTCTTCCTGGGTCTACCTCTACCCCGGATTCCTTCCACTGTTTGGGAGTAGCACTTCTTCACACAGCTCTCCTCGTCCATCCATAGTACATGACCATACCAACACAAATGTCTCTCTTGCATGCCACATCCGATGCTTCTTATACCCAACTTTTCTCTCAGGGCACTTACACTCTCTCGTGTGTGCACACTGACATTATACATCCAGCGGATCACGCCAGCTTCATTTCTTTCCAGCCTACGCATGTCCTCCACAGTCACGGCCCATGTTTCACTGCCGTGTAGCATGGCAGTTCGCACACATGCATCATACAGTCTACCTTTCATCCTGAGCAAGAGGCCTTTAGTTGCTAGCAGAGGTAGGAACTCCCTGAACTTTGCCCAGGCTATTCTTACTCTAGTTGCTACACTTTCAGTGCAACCACCCCCGCTACAGACTTGGTCACCTAGGTAACAGAAGCTATCAACTATTTCTAGTTTTTCCCCTGGCATCTGATGGAATCTGTTTTCTGTACATCTTTGATGTTTATTGCTCCAGTGCATCTGCCACACACAAAAACTATTTTCCCAGTTAACCTTCCTTTGATATTGCTGCACCTTGTATGTGTCCAAAGCTTACACTTGGTGCATCTTATGGAATTTCTACTTACACCTTTCCTACAGATTGAGCAGGGCCATCTACTTGAAAGGATTTGTGATTTGTCTGCTTTCCTACTTACTAGGACTTTGGTTTTGCTAGATTCACTCTAAAGCCCTTTGATTCTAGACCTTGCTTCCACGCCTGAAAATTTTCTTGTAGTTCTGGTAGTGACTCAACTGTTAGAGCAAGGTCATCAGCATAGAAGAGTTCCCAGGAGCAGCCCGTCTTGAATTCCTCTGTTATTGCCTGGAGGACTTTGATGAATAAAAGGGGGCAGAGGACTGATCCTTGTTGAACCCCTACTTCTACCTGGAATTCTTGACTATACTCATTGCCAACCCTCACCTTACTGACAGCATCCCTGTACATGGCTTGTACAGCTCTCACCAATCACTCATCCATCCCTTGTTTCTGCATTGACCACCAGATAAGGGACCAGATCCCCAATCCCTTATCTGGTGGTGTAGGAGTAAAACACGTTGTCAGCCAGGTTCTGCCCTGTTATTTCTCCAACTACATCTATGTTTTGACGCTATTGTTTTCTGTTGAAACCATTTATTTCAGATCTGAACTTGCTTTGTTTGCAAGTCATGGAGACTAGATGAGGCAGAGTTATGTCCCTTGCCCAGTCACAACAAAATGAGTAATTTCAAGTCGCAGATGGGTTACGAGTAACCCAGCATCTTAACCTCACGGCTTTCTTTCAGACCCTAGATTCAGAATTGCTATGTTTGATAAACTATGTGGATGAGTATCAAGTTTTGATACTTTATGTATTTGTTACTCTATACTTTGGACCGCAGAGCCGCATGCGTTCCCACCACACACTACGTCTTCATCAGAGATCGATGGACTGCCAAGACTTAATGTGAGAAAGAGAAGCAGAGAAGAATTGTTTTGCCATCAAGTATTTTTACATACAGGCTAAAAAAGGATAAAAAATCAACAGTGTATATTAAATTGTATTTGGTGAAATTGTTTATAAAATACTAAGTTATGATGTTGCTAGTGACGGTGATGATGATTATAATGTCTGTAAGAATTAATCTATATTCTAAAAGCTATAAGTTGATTGTAAAAACTGAAATTTATTTTAAAAAACAATTAAAAAAATATGAGTGAAATGTCTAATTTGTTTCACAGTAGAAGTTTCTAGAAATTATAGTAACAAAATAAATAAAACTTTAAGAAATATAAAAACAAACAAAAAACAAGAAAAATTTTTTTAATATTTTCCAGTTTAATTTTGTTGGTGAATCAATTTAAGAGACTCATCAACCTAACATGAAATAAAGACAACAGAAAAGTTGTTTCATTATATTTTTGTCAAACCTAAAATGGAAATGAAATTAATTTTTTAATGAACAAATGGCAGCAAACTGGAAGTAGTTGAACTGACTTTGTTTTCTGTCCCTCTCCTGGGGCCGATGAATAAAATACCAGATGTACATTAAGGTTGAATTCAATTCTGTTGTGGGAACAGCCTAGATTTACTTTTGGCTGTGTTTTTATTAGAAACAATGTATCCCGAGTCAGAGTCATCCGAGGAGATGTTAGCTTTAAACAGACAAGGTGAAAGAGAGAGAGGGGGGGGGGAGAGAAGGAGAGAGAGAGAGAGAGAGAGGGAGGATGTGGGGGTGTTTATTCTCAGCTACTTGATGTTAAATGTTCCTAACTCCTTACAGCCCCTGGACCTTTACAGCCTCTGAACCCTTACAGCCCCCACCACTGTCTCCGCTGTGTTTCAGTGACACTTATCTTTCATATTTCATAGCCATGTTGGATTTAAACAAAGAATTCAAACCATCATCATCATCATCACCATCTTTTAATGCCCGTCTTCCATTGCTGGCTTGCGTTGGATGGTTTGACAGCATCCAATAGGCCCCAGAGGTCTGCCTTGAGCCCTACTCTCTGTTTTGGTTTTTAGGGTCAAGTACCCCCCCCTCCCAATACTAATCATTTTACAGAGTGAACTGGGTGATGTTTCCGTTGCCTAGCAACTTGTAAGATAAAGAAAAAAACCTTCAACTATGGGGGAGTGTAGTTGAGGAGGAGGAGGTGGTTTTATGCCAGCCTTTGAGAGGTTAAAGTACGACAGGGGGGACAGGAGATAGGTGTCTTGCTTTACAGGATAGATATGGCTACCCTGTTTTATATAAGGGTGGGTGGGAGTAGGTGGAAAGAAGATGAAGTGTCAGAGTGTACTCTCAAAGTTCAATAAAGTGAGTACCAGAGAGAGAGGATATGGAGAAAGGGGTGAGGGGATAAGTTTAGAAGAGTGTGAGAGGGGAGTAGAGGTGAAATATGGGTAGAGTCAATGGGAAATATGAGTTTGAGAGAGAGAGAGAGAGCAAGGTGAGGAAGGAAGGAAGGAAGGAAGGGGGTGAGAGGTGAAGTATAATAAAACTGTAAACAGATGAGAAAAAGAGAGATTATGTGTGGAGAGAAGAATTGAAAGAGAGAGACGGAGGTGAGAGAGAGGCGGAGGTGAGAGAGAGATGGAGGTGAGAGAGAGACGGAGGTGAGAGGTGTGTGGGAGTTGGTTTAGAGACAAACAAAAGTTGGGGGCCATTGATGGTAGATATGAAAGGATGTCCTAAGATGTAGCTCAAGGGAAAGACAGCTGGTGGTACAGGAGAGAAATGGTTCCAAGGAGAGGGAGAGGGATCACTGGTTGGACAAATATGTGTGGTTCTACTCTAATATAGTGACAGCAGTGGAGATATTTTCATTTTCATTTGTAAAATAGGATTTATTTCATCAAATGTCGCTGCCCTCAAAAACATTTCAGCTGATACTTGCTAAAGAATAAAATGCATTTCTTTGCCAGAGACTTAGAAGAATTAGTCTTTAACCCTTTCAATACCGGCTGAAACTGCCTCTGGCTTACAAATGTCTTGTTTTCATAAGTTTTTAATTAAAATCTTCCACCAAATCTTAGTCGCAATTTATGTTCCTAACACCAGCTTAATGATAACGAAGTTATTTTGCTAAATTCTTTGTTATATTTAAAATTAATTGAAAGAAACACAGAGCATCTCAAAGTAAATACGGTAGCAAAAGGGTTAAGGAGGTGTCCCCAACTTTAGCAAATCCTCCCAGTTTAGTGTGATTGTTAGGGTTGTTGTACAACTTCTGATGGGGAAACATGAAGTAAAGTGGTGGGGGTTAGAATGAGATCTGGGATGAATCTTGACATCATTTCTAAAGACACTTAAGGAGATGTGTGTGTGTGTGTGTAGTTCACCTTCAGGAAATTGCGTTTGTTAATTTATTTAAATGTAATTAGGGTGGGGGTTGGATTGGAGATGGGGTTTAAGTGTGAACATGGAGAAAATATTGCAAGTGACAAATGTCAAGTAATGCAAATCAATATGAGCTGCCAATAATAATAGCCAAATAGCCCACAAATAACACTGCCATCTTAAAAAATGAAGGATATCACCATCACCACCACCACCACCACCATCATCATCATCCTCATCATTATCACTACCTTCACAGTGAACATATTCACCATCACCACCATCATCACTCACCACTATCCAGCACAAACATCTCTACCACCACCACCACCACTAGCACCATCATCATCACTCCTAGCATCAACATAGTCACCGCACCATTGCTGCTACCATCATCATCATCACTATAATCCTCAACACTACCACCATCACTATAATTTGTTATCAGTTATTCAATTCAAGATTAAAGTTTATCAACATTTATTGATTAGACGTCATTGATTAGAAATGTTGTGTTTTTATATAGAAATCATATCATGTGATAGTTAATGTAGCTTATTGAATCGAGGAAATTATTATTATTATTATCATTATCACTTTCTTTCAATTTTGTTTCCATTTTTTGCCAAGTGTCTTCCTGACACCTAGGGCAGAGAAACTCACTTTATACATTGGTAGAGTACACACACACATCGATACTGAGTTTAGACAAAGAATTCAAATCATCATCATCATTTAATGCCTGTCTTCCATACTGGCATGAGTTATTATTATTATTATTATTATTGAGTGAAAGAGCAGCACATGTCATCAAAGTGACACTGGGGTAAAATAGACAAAGCCCAGTATACCCATCATGACTACCCATCTGATAAGGGCACACCAGGCACATGCATCACAACCATATGTGTGCAACATGGTGATCTCATCAAGATAAACAGCGCATGGCTTTGCAAGTGGGGCCCAGTTAGAATTTGAGACCATTATTGTTGTTGTTATGGCATCCTTTTACTGCACTACCAAGTGTAACTCTATGTGCAGTGTTTTGCTTTGGTTTTTATTGCTTCTGTGATGTTCAAAGTGTTCTACATATATGTGGTACCTAGCAGTGTCACTTTCTGTTGGTTGCATGTATTTGGAAATTCTAGGCTTTCAGTTAAGGTTTGGTTTCATTGTAGTTATTCACAAGATACCAATTAATAAAAGGATGTGTTCTATTTTCAAATGGATTATCTCTAATTTCTCCACTTTGTATTTAGATAATTTTCCCATTCTTTGAAGAATACATTATCATCTCATATATATAAATCACAGTATGTGTGTGTGTGTGTGTATAATGACTAATGCATACATTTCCACAATTCTCAACTGATTTTCTCCAAACTTTACATCTACATTACTTATGTCCCAAGGATGGTCATGCACTATAACATTTTGCCCAGAACTCCCACGTAAATGGACATAGTTTTTTTGTATGTAGAGTCTTCCATACTTTTTTAATCTTTTTATAAAAGTAAAAGGATTTTGTCTATTTATTTACTTTGACTGTTCACCTGTGTGGTGACCCAGTCAGGAAACAAGATTTAAAAGCTGTCATTTTGTTTTCACGTAAATAAATGTTTATGTTAATTTAAAAGATTTCTCCAAATATTCTTATTTAGCTGTTATTTTTAGCACATGTGTTATGTTTCTGGTAATTTTCTCTCATGTAAATAAATGTTTGTTAATTTAAAAGATTTTCCATATTCATTATACATAGTTTTTTGTATGTAGGGTCTTCCATACTTTTTTTAGCATTAGAGAATATTTTTTTAGTGGTTATCACTTTTTTTGATTTATTATTTATTTATATGTTGTAATTGTGTATTGCTGTGTATTGTTTGAGTTTTGGTTAGAGAATATTATAAAAGTGAAAGGATTTTGTCTATTTATTTTGACTGTCCACCTGTGACTGTGATTAAATTAACTAGGAACACTGTAAGCGATGACTGTCCAATACCAAACAATCTGCATTAAACTTTGGCAAGCTTACCTTTACCTATTCCGAGTTACTTGAAAGGTGATGTTCCCTTCCCTCTCTTCTATTTGTTGATGCCCCACCAATGCTTTTTTTCACTTTAAGGATGCTTATTTACCCATCCATTATGATATTTCGACTGTTCTCCATTGTTTCAAATACATTTTAGCATTGAGCTTCTAGCCTTTTTTGAACTATCGCATATGATTTGTCCCAAAGATCCAATCTTTAAATAAGAGTTTTGCTTTCACCTGCAAAAGCTATACGTGTCTTTCAGAAAGCTCCATACCAGTTTCACTTTATGCGGCATTCACTGTTACTTTATGCACAGGCAATGTGGAAAGACAAAACAAAGGGGCTTTTGTTAGCTTATAAAAGACTCGATAATTACTTGGGACACTAAAACCCATTTTCTTTCCCAGATAATACAAGCCTGCCACCTAAAAAGAAAGCAGTTTCATTTCACTGATGGTTACACCCAACACCAATATCACCCTGGACTAATCACTGGTGCATCTGATTCATTAACAGTAGCAGCAGTGGTCTTCCTCATCACTTTTTTGCCATTGACTTGGTGTGTGTGTTCTTTCATCTACACATACAGCCATGCCTCTCTCTCATCACTTTCATCTTACTTACAGCTGGGATGTGTCTCCTCTTTTGTGTGCAAATGATTTGTTGTCATTTAGCCTCAGGTCAGATTTGATCGAGTATACCTTCAATCATCTATAATTGAAGGTAGTCCACATATGGCCACCCAGTGTATTTAGGGCTATATGTACCTGGTGAGTTCTTCCCGTTTTAAAAATAGTAGTGAATAATACAAAGGAAATTTAGCTGCTGTTTCTAGCATGTTGAGTAGTGATTGCATAATTGTTTTGTTGTTGTTGGTTGTGGATTGTGTAGAGCTGCAAATAAACTTCCAGCAAGACTTAACAACAATTACCACCACCATCATCATCATCATCATCATCGTTTAACATCCGCTTTCCATGCTAGCATGGGTTGGATGATTTGACTGAGGACTGGTGAACCGGATGGCTGCACCAGGCTCCAATCTGATCTGGCAGAGTTTCTACAGCTGGAAAATCTGACATCATTGAATAAACTCATCAATTTTGTAAAATTAATTAAAATTTTTTAAATATAATTTTTAAAAATACATTGTTATATAAATTAGTAGAGTTTTAGATTTTATTGTAACATTTCCCATACTGCAGGGGAGCTTGTCATTGTTGATGATAATCTTTTAATGGGGGGGGGGGGAGAAAGGGAAAAGAAAGAGTTTATGGATAAAAGGGGTGGGGCTGGTTTAGTAATTATTGCTTGAAACTATTAAATAAATACAGAGGCCACTCAATAGGGTAGGGTCTGTGTTTGAAAGTAGGTCATTTTAAATGACATCTTTCTTCTTCCTTCTGGTTGAGTTTGGAACAACTATGTCGAAATACAAGTATTAGCAGAAAAGAAAGAAAACTTTCCCCATTAGTATAAAGGGAGGTAATCCGGATGGTTTCTGTCTCAAAGAAGTGTTTGTGTTGACTTCCGACAATGGGACATGGTTCACACTCGACTTTTTGCCTCTTCTAGACTAGAGATTGTGAATTTGGGTAACTAGGTGTGCTAGTGCACTTGTTTCAAGCTATAGATTCATAATTGGAGGGGAAATAAGGCTTTGGGTGAGCACTGTAGTAGAATTAGCACATGGCTCAGTGGTTAGGGTATTCAACTGATGAAAGTAGGGTTGTGAGTTCAGTACCTGGTGGTGCATTATGTCTTTGAGCAAGACACTTTATTTCACATTGCTCCAGTCAACTTTGGCAAAAATGCTTAGGGCCAGCCTTGTCACATTGAATCTCCCTGAAAACTATGTTAAGGGTTACGCATGTCTGCGAAGTACTCAGCCACATGCACGTTCATTTCACAAGCAGGCTGTTGATCACTCATCATTCTAACTGACAGAATGCCAGTTTTTTTTCCCATAACTCACACTAAACATTCCTTCCATTCCTTTCTGACGCAAAGAGAAACCATTTAGGATGAGTTGTGGCTAATCTAGTTGAGAAAGAAAAGCTTTAATCCCAAGGAAGATGAAAAGGAAGTTAGATGGAATTAGATGGACATGGTTTTTATTAATGGAGAAACTTCTGTGTTAACAGAGTGGAGATAGGCTTGGAGATTGGCTCAGAGATGGTTGAAAGATTTAAATTGTGGAAATTGTTTAAATTTTTCAAACTAGCAAAACCAAAAAGTCACGAAAGGGAAACACTTATTACAATATTTTATTTTTTTTACCATCTAATTGTGCAATTAGATATTTTTTATATAATTCCTCAGAAGGGGTCACTAAAATAAGTAACTGTCCCCTATAAAAATTGGCCGACCACTGACTCAAAAAAAAAAAAAAAGCCAATATTAAAGAAAAATAAGTTTTTGCTGAAAATCTCTAAACATTGGTTTGAATTTTCGATATGAAGAGTCAATTGTTCAGTCCTGATCAGGAAGACCTATGGTCAAAGACGTTCTAATCATGATCATTTCATCTTTTTATAAATCAGGTGCTGCATTGCCCAATGTGTCCTTCCTTTTTTTTTTTATAAGATGGTGTGATCTGAGATTTTGTTGCTATTTCTAGCAGATTAATCAACCACAGAAAGGCCCCCTTATTATCAGATGGCTGCAGTTGTGGTATTCATGCCATCTCCAGGATTGTCTGTAGCAGCATTAGTAAACAGAAATGGCTTATACAAAGACTGAAAATCTTGTTGCATTACCTGCTGTTTCTCTTTGGTTTGACACTATCCTGAAATATTGATTTCAAATTCTGGCACAGGGCCAGCGATTTGGAGGGAGAGAGTGTAAATCAATTAGATCAAACCCAATGTTCAACTGGTACTTATTTTAACGACCCCAAAAGGATGAAAGGCAAAATTGACCTTGGCAGAATTTGAACTCACAATGTAAAGTTGGAAAGCATTCTGCCCAGTGAACAAATTCTGCTAGCTTGCCACTTTTCCCAAAATATTGATTGTTAAACTGGTTTTCTCATACAGCTGGATATATTCTATTGAATCTTGAAGAATATGTACCAAGTTGAGAACATTGCAGAAGATATTTCCTCCTTAAATATTCTCAATATTTGGACAGGATTTTGTGAAGATTTTAGCCTTATCTGAATTTGTTGGTTCTATATCAACAATGACCCTGGAAAATTATTTGATTCTTATGAATTATTATTCTCTGCTGACCATTCTATGATGTTGACTTTTTTTCTCTTGAAATCTGTTTGATTTTCGTCTGATTTCTTTCTATTTCTCTCTCTCTCTCTTACCTTTACATGTAAGCATTACACATGCATAATATAGTTGTTAATATATACACCATTACGCACATTCTCACAAATATATGTAATATATTAACATACACACTATTAGACACACACACACACACAAACAAGCATACATTCATGCTGGGGTCTACCACTATTAGAGATACCAATGTAATCCATAACTTCTTTGTGGATGACCTGAAGATTTATGCTAAGACTGTTAATGATGCCAAAAAAACAGCTGGAGTTAATTACAACATTTTCAGTTGACATAAGACTGGAATTTGGTCAAGAGAAATCTTCACATTTGTTGAATGTTGAAAATCAGTCCCCCAAGCCCCAAACCTGTGCACTGTTGGTATCTCTCTCTCTCTCTCTTGTTCCACACAAAGAATGCTACCAATACCTAGGCATTCATGAAAACAACATATGAAGATGCTATGAATAAAGAAAGAGGACCCAAGAATATAACATCAAACTTAGAAAAATGTAGCAGTTGGCACGCATCACTTTCAACCAGACAATATCCCACAATGCATTTGCAGTACCTAATGCTGTTATCCACATTTGGAATATTTGACTGGTCTGTAGAGGAATTACACTCCATAGACATTAAAACCCACAAGATCCTGACATCAACAGAAAACTTCCACAGAAACTTAATACTTTTTTTTGCATTTTCTTTCTCCAATTCTTCAAATAATTTTGCTGAAACTGGTCTATTCTGTACTTATATTGTTTTATTTTGGCTCCATTTGCTGTCATTCTTTGCTTCATTTCTTCATTAACAGCATTTAATCTTCTTTTTTCCCCTTCTTCACATTATATTCTCTTTCTACTGTTTCTTTAGTATCCCTTTCTTTAAGGAACTAAACTTGACTCACCCCCCCCCTCGCTCTTTTCCACCAAGATATTTATCTGTCCATTCTCAGTTTACCTCAGTTTAACCTGTTTTGCTATTCCTTCTGCTACAGTCTTCTATAGGTTATTGACCTCAACTAGAGAAGTAAATTGTGTGTCTATCTTATAAAGTTGTGAAATTGTTTGGGGTCTTTTTTTCTTTTTTCTTTGCTATGATACGTTGTTAGGTTGGCCTGCTTCTCATTACCGTTTTGTTCAAGATGAGGCATGATTCTGTGCTTAAGGAGTTTGCTTCCCATCCATATGGTTTCTGTTTCAGTACCTTGGCGTGGCACCTTGGATAAAGCTCTTCTACTATAACTGTGTGCATACTAGACAAAGTGTAAGTACCTTGAGAGAAAAGTTGAACTTACGAAGCATCAGTTGTGGTGTGCAAGAAAGACGATTGCGCTGGTATGATCATGTAGCAAGAATGGATGAGGATAGCTGTGTGAAAAAGTGCCACACCCTAGCAGTGGAGGGAACCTGTGGAAGAGGTAGGCCCAGGAAGACCTGGGATGAGGTGGTGAGGCACGACCTTCAAACATTGGGCCTCACCGAGGCGATGACTTCTGACCGAGACCTTTGGAAATATGTTGTGCGTGAGAAGACCAGGCAAGCCAAGTGAGACCAAAATCGAAAGCCTCAGGCAGCCCACTTATACGTACCTTCCTTCATTGGACACTAAACTCCGCTTGCGAAGACCTGTTGAGGCAAGTGAAATCGAAATCGAATTAAATTCGACGACTGGCACCCATGCCAACATCATCTCCTTCATTGGAAACCGTCAATGGGCTTGCGAAGACTTATTGGGGCAAGCGAAAGCGAAACCATCAATGGCACCTGTACCCAGCATCGCCTTCCTGGCACTTGTGCCAGATGGCACGTGTAAAGACATTCGAGCGAGATCGTTGCCAGTGCCGCCAAACTGGCTCTTGTGCAGGTGGCACGTAAAATACACCATTTTGAGCGTGGCCATTGCCAGTACCGCCTGACTGGCCTTTTTGCAGGTGGCACATAAAAGCACCTACTACACTCTCGGAGTGGTTGGCGTTAGGAAGGGCATCCAGCTGTAGAAACTCTGCCAGATCAGATTGGAGCCTGGTGTAGCTATCTGGTTTCACCAGTCCTCAGTCAAATCGTCCAACCCATGCTAGCATGGAAAGCGGACGTTAAACAACGATGATGATGATGATGATTAACTGTTATTTCTAGTGGATCAGATGGGTTCTCTTTGTGGTTTGAAGAAAGTAAGATGAAAAATGTTAAGAACAAAACAAAGAAAACTTCAGAAGAAAAAGGAACTTAATGAGATAATGGCAATTAGCTTTTTCTTCCTTTTTATGATTGTTTGTCTTTTAAATTTTATTAATTCTGCTAAAATGGTTATTTGAAGTCTGCAGATTGTGATGCTGCTTTGAGAATCCAACCTCAGTTTACCATGGTTCTGCATTGTTTTTTATTTTATTTATTTGTTTTATTATCAAGTTTTGAAAATCTTAGAAATATTGGTTATAAAGGAATTAGCAGAATGTATGCTGGCTAATGGCCTTTTTTTGCCGGAAACCCTCAAATTTTCAAGATTGTTGCTTAATTGTTTTTAGTAACATAAACACATGCAGCAATGTTTACTAATACAAATGTGGTGAATTATCTGCATGAAAAATAGTTGTAGGTTTTCTTTGTCAGTAATTTTGAATAAAATATTTTGACAGCCATTACAAGACTGTTGACCTCTGCAATTGGACATCGTTGTTGTTTTCCATCTACAGCAACTACAATAGATATGTTACATTTGAATTTGATGACGGTTTTAATGGCTATATTCCATCAATAGTGTTTGTACTCAACAATAGTTGTAATAATTTTAATGTTCATCCTAGAACTGTCCTTCCTCCTGTTGGAATTGGATGGTGCTTCTCTAAAGACATTATGCTTCAAGGAAAGTAACACCTTGATGCCATTTTAGAGCAGCTGCTGGCTCCTCCTCCTCCCCTTCCTCATCGTTTAATGTCCGTTTTCCATGCTGGTATGGATTGGACGGTTTAACTGAGGACTGGCAAGCCAGTAGGCTGCACCAGGCAAAATTTCTACAGCTAGATGCCCTTCCTAATGCCAACTACTCCAAGAGTAGAGTGGATGCTTTTTATGTGTCACCGGCATGGGAACCAGTCAGGTGACACTGGCACCGACCCACACTTGAATGGTGCTTATTACGTGCCACCAGCACAGGTGCCAGTCAGGCGGCACTGGCATCGGCTATGACTCAACACGTCTTCTCAAGCACAGCATGTTGCCCCGCAATTCAACGGTACTTTTAAATGGCCTGGTTATACGACACTGGCATCGGCCACAGCTGCAATCTCTTGCTGGGTCTTCTCAATCACAACATGGTTATATATGAAATATCTTCCATAAAAATGATGTAACATAATAAACATTTAGAGTCAAAGTTTCAGCATCTCCTTTACTAAAACCTAACCATCAAAATATAATGATTTCATAATTAGTGCACAAAATGCACTTTTTAAAAAGCCGCAACAATTATGCACCAACCCAATAAATTGATTCCATCATTAGATAATACCAACCTCCGTCTTCAGGGTAGAACTTTAGATTTGAGGCGTTGACAGGAAGGAGATTAAAGATGGAATGATTTTGTGGAGAACTAAGTAAGTGTATTAGAAGGAGGGGTTGAGAGGTATTTAGAAAGAGAGTAGTGGGAGGAGAAAATAAATTTCAGGGTTAGGGGTTATTGATGAAGTGCATTCTATAATAGAGAATGTCTGTTTCTCTCATATATATCATCATCATCAAAATCGTCCTTTAACGTCCGCTTTCCATGCTGGTATGGGTCGGATGGTTTGCCTGAGGACTGGCAAGCCAGGAGGCTGCACCAGGCTCCAATCTGATCTGGCAAGGTTTCTACAGCTGGAACATTGAGATCATTAGTCCTCTCAATCAGGACAGATATAAAGCTAAACAGCAACATAAATGTTTTCCACGAACAAACACTTCAGAAAATAACATAATAAAAGTTCAACCGCCTAAGTTCACCTTGGAATCCAACATCATCAATTCTTCTCACCAGAACTGCCTAACCCTCTCCTAGTCCTTTCAAACTGATGTTTTTAGCCCATTAATTCTACCCAGTTGTAATTAACCTAAGAGTTTCAAAAAATGTAGGCAGGGAATACAATTTTAGCCTGGATTATTTCAAACCAATGAAGGAATCACTATAGGCTTACTTGACCTGCTAGAAATAACAACCAAGTTTTTTTTTTAATTATATCACACTACGCTCTCTGAGTGGTTGGCGTTAGGAAGGGTATCCAGCTGTAGAAACTCTGCCAAATCAGATTGGAGCCTGGTGTAGCCATCTGGTTTCACCAGTCCTCAGTCAAATCGTCCAACCCATGCTAGCATGGAAAGCGGATGTTAAACGACGATGATGATGATGATGATCTTAGAAAGGGAAAAATATTTCGTATAATGTTGTTCTCAAAAGCCTAAAAGACCCTAACCAAAATATAGGGTGATGATTGCTGGAGAGCCATTGCTAACAGGGTTTGTTTGATTAGGGCTAATCCAAGGTTAAACAATAACACCTGAACTATTTTGCTTCTAAATTTATGTTTTGGAAATGGAATTTGTGAAAATAGAATTTATAGAAATCATTTTTTAATGAGCAATGTAATTTTGTTTTTTAATATAAAATTTCCTTTCAAGTTTTTCTGTTATTAAATTTTCTCATTGATTTTAGTCCACCTATGTTTTAGAGTGACTTTTATTTATTTACTAGCTGTTGGATTTTAATTGATTTTATTGACTTTTAAAGTACATTTATTTCAATAAAGATTTAATTTTCAAATTTCAGTCATTTTAAGTCTTGATTCAATTTTCAAAATATACTTTAGTCATTTTAAAAATAGTTATAAATTAAAACCGTATTTATTTTGTTTATTTATTTTCTCCTCTTTTATTACTTGCTTACCTGCTACTACTATTACCACTATTACCACTATTACTACTGTTGTACAGTTTCCTTGGTTTCCGTATTTTACTAGCTGTTCTCACCTTTAGTTTCTTTTCTCTTTCAGGTAACTTTGAAGATCAGAGACAGGCATTTTCTAACAGTTTACTAAGAAACCACTTTATGTAATGTCTTCGAGAAATGAAGAACCTCATTCTAAGAAAGAGCGAAGACGCAGTAACAGCCGGTTACAGTTAGAGGAGAATGTATTCACAACTCAAATTTCTCATTACCATCAAACAATGGGTTACTATGCTGGTCTGGCCCCTCCATTTGTGCCAGATCGTACATGTTACAATAACATCAATTGGTCACCACGAGCGCCCCCCTGGACTGGTTGGCCTCCTCCTGGTGGATGGTTAAACCATTCTGTTACAAATGGTAATGTTCTTTCACCTCAACAGTCATATCCCTGTAGAGTCACTAACCGTGTCCCTCCACCTTCCTTTAATTTACCATCTGTAACACAACCCCACAGCTCATTAGTAGACCCTATTCTTGGTTCTGTACACCCTACTACCCCTGCCAACCTTCGGGGCTGGTATACACGCTATCCAAATGACATTCCACTACCAGAGCTGCCTGTGGTCATGCCACCCACTCAGTTAGAAAACATTGACTGTCTGCATCCAGTTGGCAATCACATCCATGCAGACCTTAATTTCATTGAGAAAACTGTTGTACAAAAATGTGAAACAACGACATCGGTGTGTGGCGGGTCAGTGACACGCAGGTCTTGGTACAAAATGCCTGAAAAAAGCCCACCACCACCACAGACGAAAAAAGAGAAACTTACAAAGGACAATGAAAAAACTGGGAACTTAGGTGGGGTTGAAAGTACAGTGCCAAACAAACCAAATAACTTTGAAAATCCTGCTATTATTACAAACAATTTTAATTGTACCAAACTGTCAACTTCAAATTCTTCAAAATCTTCCAACTGTCTTCCAGATTCTGTCACTTCTTCAAATTCTTCAAATAACTTTGCTGAATATTTTCTCAAAAGGCTCATGAAAAAACATCAAAATGAATCAAAACTCAATAAGAGCTCAAAGACAACTAGTTCAGAATCTGTGATTTCTGATATTTTAACTACTAATTCTAACCAACAGAACCATATTCAGGTGACGTCTAGTAGTCAGTCTACCCTTAGTCATCTTCCCAAGAAACACCATATCATGGCATTGAATTCCTCATTTTCAAAACATAATCATCATATAATCGAAGATGTAATAGATTTGTCCAGAGACACTGACTCTTCTCCATCACCACCTCCACCACCACCACCACCACCACCGCCACCACCATCTCTTCCTCCTCCTGCTCTTATTGTTACTACTCCTACTATTTCTGCCCCTCCCACAGTCTCTGCTCCCAATCTTTCCGCTCCTTCTGTCTCTGCTCCCTCTGCTCTTGCGCGACCCCGATCTTCTGTTGTTGAAAAAGCCAACCACCAAAACGACGAAACTCCTTGTGACTTGGTGATCACCAGTTCCTACTCTTTATCTTTGTCTGGTGTTCCTCACAGATCAAAAGACCTGATAGCAGCAACTGGTGCTAGTAACGTCACAAAAAAGCGTAGGTTGCCAGACATTATAAATGTCAGCCTTGAAGACAATCAAAAAGAGAATCTTTTATCGACGGACATTGTTCAGGACTACAGATTAAAGCTGGAAAGTAGATCAAAACGTAAAAAATACGAGCCACGCAAGCGGGAGAACTTGGAACTGGATGAAGATACTTCCTGTTGGCCTCCAGAGTCAATGAACAAATTATTAGGCAACAACTATGAATCTTCTGCCAAGAACTATATCCCTGCCTCTATAACTAATAAATCGCTAGGTGCTAACCAAACTGATAAATTTTTTGACAAAACCAACAGCAGCAACAATGCTCCAGAATACTGTGATATCGTAGATATTTTACATTCTTTGTCTAATTCGAGCTCAAATCAAAGTCCAGTGGAGACAAACGACAAAATGTGGAAGTGTTGGCCTGAGGAGAGACAAGTTGAACGCAGGACAATTAACCGTCATGGGAAAAGTGTTAACAATGAAAAGTGTGTCACACTGGATGACACTGATGATTCTGACGGAGTTCAAGCTGGCGAAACGATGGCACCGAAATCTGTGATTCATTCAAGGCAATCAGTCGACACTCTAAGTACTGCTGAAAGTTCTATGGACTCTTTGAAAAACACAAGCATCAATTCCAAAGCGACAGAAAACAACGACTCTTTTGGAGAAAGAACTCTGGAGAAAGAAATTGTTTTTACCATTATGGAAGATAAGGTCAGTCCAGGAATACAACCATTTTCTCCATTGTCAAAAGTTTCTGTTTTAAAAGAGAATTCAAATTCCACTAATTCATCATTAGACAAATCTATTAATACCAGAAAATTATTAACCGATGCTAATCCAGATGTTGAAATTACCAATTCTTCTTGGGTGAAAATCAAACAAAAGGAATTTGAATCATGTAAATCACCAGTTAAACTTCAGGATGACCAGCAGAAATCTGATGTGGAATCAACTGTAAAAGAAGATTTATCTCAATTGGTTTCCAGTGATGAGAGTAGCATTAATTCCACTGTGTGTTTGTTACCAAGTCCTGACCGAAGTCCATCTACTAATTTTACCAATGATGAAATCTCTATAAAATCAGATTTCAAGACCCTCTCAGAAGCGTCTGCTGTCTATGCTCCATATTGTCCTGTCAAACCATCAACCAATGACGGCCGTCAGCGCAGAAAAGGTCAAAGTTTGTTAGAGAAGGCTCTATTAGCATGCGAAAATGAGTTGGCAACTTCCAAAAAGTTTGTTTCCTTAAGTAACGAGACTGGAAAGAACAGTGTAATCACCAAGAACTGTCAAGTAGGGATCGAGAAATCTGAGGCTAGACTGACAATGGGAACGGAGGAGAATAAGAAGGAAGGAATAGAAAATAAGGAGAAAGACTGTGCTCGAACGGCTGGGAATTCCAAATATTGGAAACAGAAGAACCAATTCAATAGTTTCCAAAAGGATAAACATGTTTTGGATGAAAGTTTCTGTCCCAGATCTGAAACTGAAGCACCAAACTCTGTTGAACATTTCAAAACTTACAACAACAACAACAACAATACTGATGGTGATGATAGTGGTGATGATGATGGTGATGATGATGGTGAGGGTTGTGGTGGTGGTGCTGATGGTGGTCACAAAACAAACCCTAAACTTCCTGTTGAAGAGAAAACCAGTGATAAACTAATTGTGCTGAAAGATGTGAAAGAAGATGCTTGGACAGCCCGAACATCACCAGGCATCATTGCTGCTGTTGTTTCATCACAACTAGGGGAGGAGGAGGAGGAGGAGGGATCTCAACTGTCACAACAACAACAACAACCAAACTTAAGACACCTTCAAAAACAACAAACACAAGAAGAATTGCAAGAGTTAAAAACAAAACTACAGCAAGAACAACAACAACAACAACAGTCACCCCAACTACAACAACCACAGCCACCACAACAAAAGCAGTCCCCACAACTACAACAGTTACCACCACCACCACCACCACCACCACCACCAGAACAACAACAACAACAACAACAGCAGGAACAGCAACCAAATGAAATTGTTGTTGGTAGTTGCTTAACCGAAATTGCTCCAAAGAAACTCGATAATGTTGCTGCAGGTGATATCTTTCAATTGATTAATAATGAGAAACAAGTCAAAGATAATGAGAAACAGGACCAAGTGACTGTGGTTCATCAATCTGAAATGAATTTCTTAAATCTTTCCAAGAAAATCTGTGTTATTGAAGAATTGGAAGACTTGAACAAAGCTCCGTGCTTGGAGGTCAGTGAGAATGGGGATATAAATATTGTTGCCATAGTAACTGACTATGAAGAACCTGTTAGTGATAATCTGTCAAATTTGACCAAATCTGAGCATTTATTAAAAGATACTGTTCATGCTGATGTCATTGTGTGTCCTGTTACAGAAAGTTGTTCAATGGAATTGGCCAAGAATGAAACATCGGTTGACATTTCTGATGGTTGCAAATCCTCTGTGATGTCCAGACCAGAAGAACCAGTACAAACAGACAATGACAAGATTCTGAGTAAAGAGAAGTCAGCCAAGACATCTGTGGTAGTTCCATCAGATTTATTGGACAAATCTTGCAAAGAGGTTGTCACGAAAACAAAGAATGGTGAAATAGTGTCTGTCAGTAGCTGTGGTTTCATCAGTGAAAGGATTTGTGACTCTTCTGCTGTTGGTGAACCATTACGGAAACCTGTTAAAAGTAATTCAAAACCAACCACGAAAAACAATCAGTGCAATCCTTTGTTTCCTCTTCCTTCCTGTGAAGTGAAATTATGCAAAACAATCACAGACTTCAAAGCTCTGTACCCTGATAAAATTCCCAAGACTTTATACTCAGACAAAAAAAATGAAAAGCACAAAGATGTTAAAAGCCAAGGAATCTTAAATTCATTGTCTTTAGTTGCTAAACCCCAACCGAGGAAATTCAAATGGTCCAAACAAGTAAGGAAGAGTCGTTTGCTAAAGAAATTCTGCACTAGTTTTAAGAAAAGAACTAAATGTGTAAATAAAAAGTCGTTTCAGGAGGTCAAGTCTTGTGAAAATATAAGAGAAAACCACATTGAAACATTATTTGTTGAAAATCAGCTTTCACCAGGAAACCCCTTTCAACTGCCCCTGCCATTAAAATATGATTTACAAACCCTGCATAATAGAATTTTAATGAGTTGTCCTGTCAGATATGGCCGTGTTTTCACTTCTCCACATTTGATACAGCATCATGAAGATCCCAGTTCATTTCATGACAAGCAAAATCAAACAGACCTTAATTTCACTGGATGTGTGACTCATGCTTTCAGCGGGAGTTGCTATTCTCAAGTGAGCAATACTCCTCCTCATTCTATCATTCATAAATTTGTCAAGTTCCATGGTCACAAACTCCTCTGTGTAGTCATTAATGTAAAAAAATATGTTATTGTCCGAGAAGTTGTTCAAAAATGTTTTCTTGGCAAAAATCAAACTGTGTTTTATCGGACTAAATATAGAGACTATAGTTTACCTTACTTAGAGCTGCCACATTATATGAGGTCTTTTGCCTTGAAGTACCTTTTAGAATCTAGTCTGGTCTTCAATGGTAATCGAGCGACGCCACTTGGTATCATGTTATTGTCTGATGCAGAACTCCTCTATCATTTCTTCTATAGTTTTAAAGAATGTAAGCTTGTAAAATGTGTCCAAGACTGGGATCCAGATAATACGGGTGTTTTTGATCCTAAATGGTCTGAAGGTTTGGGAGAAAAAACTGAACAAAATACATTTGTGTCTGCCAGGGAGAATCCGGTCGAATCTTTACATAAAACGGGTTATAAATGCTCTTGTCTCTGCCAACAATCTCCAGCAGAGCCAGGTTCATTGACAAAACTAGAATGCTGCAATTTATATCGTAAACCACCGAAGCGGCCAGTGTCAGGCATATTTGAACCGTCAGCAGAAAGTTTTAAATATAATGCAGATATGGAGACTGACTTACATAATTCTTTAACACTTTATGGTACGTTAAAAACTTGTCTGTCACATAAAGATTCTACAGAGCATCCAATTCCAGACAAATGTCCATCGTCAGTAGATTTGGAAACAAATGTTTTGGGGTCATCATTAAGTCTAAATTGCTCAAATGGGGTTTTCAAATCTCCATCTGATGGTATACAAACTTCCTCTTCTTTGCCAGGTCTCTGTGATTCTGTTCCCCTGTCAAATTATGAACTAAACAGTGAACAACCCAACGGACAAACTGATTCTGATAAGGATCAGAACAAGGCTGTGTCTATCAGCTCACCATCTCCAGACAAAGAATTCATTTTGGGAGGAATGACACAGCTAAGTAATAGAGTTGTAAGATTTATTGAGCACAATGGAGAGAGATATTTTCTTCTGAGTGATGTCAATCCTTCATGGATATCTTCCACAGTGTTTGACAAACTTCTCTATCACAATATTGCAGTACAGAAATGTTCCTTGTCGCAAAGTAGTTTTTTATTAAAGTTAAACGATAGTCTACCTCATGTTGAGACAGATGACATGTTATTAGTTGCAGATAATGTTTTACCACAACTGAAGAAGTGTTTAACAGGCAGTGAAAATGCTGCTAATTTACTTCAATGTGCAGTGTCTTTGCCTCCATAAACTGCAACTATCCTCTCCAAATCTAAACACTCTCCTCCACTTGGTCCTCACTTCTTCCTTTTGAAGATTGAGGTGAGTCATTCTGGAGAAGCCATCTTAATAAATAAATAAATAAGAGAAGTTTGTGAAAAGAAATTGTTTTAGTTTATTTCTCCACAGTGACAATTTAAAAACAAATGACATTAATTGCTGAAGACAGTTTTTTTAAAAATTTCAACCTTTACGATAGTAAGCTATCTTTGTTGTTTAGGAAATTTAAAAGCTGCTCATGTTTTTTGCTGAATTCATTGTATATTTTCCATGTCCATCTTTCTACCCCTCCTTTTCTTTACAACTGCTTTATGCTGATCAAAATCATGACTTTACATGTTTCTTTATAATGTATAAAAACTAAACAAAAGCGTCAATTCATTAATTTACCAAATATTTCATTCCTTCTTTTTTTGTCGTGGCTGTTTTCAGAAAACTGTGATTTTTTTCCTTCTTCAGATTCATTAATGAATTTTAGTCTTTTTTCAATTTATTTCACCAACATTTTCAGAACATTTTTTTTTTTTTACAAATGGCTGCAACAGATTGTGTGTGTGTGTGTGTGTGTGTGTATTTATCTTCCACTCCTTTTCCTTGATATCAGTAAGAAAAATCTTTTGGAATCATGACATATGATATCCTGTCTTGAACTTTTATATACGTGCATGGTATATCACTGATTATATTAAATGCCAAACTCAAGTTGTCTCATTTTACTACAACAACAACAACAACAACATTTAAAGGAATTTCACTGAACAAACAAATCTGCTGAGATTGGACATTTTTTGATGCAAAAGTTAAGAACAAAGAGTCTTGTTTTCTTTTCTCTTAGAACTTTATCGATTTTGTTTTATCTTCAATGCTATGCATTTAGTGAACTTTACAGAATCATTCAGTAGTCGTCAGTCTTGTTGAATATAGGGACATTCCAACCAGGTTTTTATGATTTAAAAAAAAAAAGAAAAACTTAATAATTTCCATTTTGCTTCCCTAATACAAAATGGAATCTCTCTTCAATATTCTCCTGCTTTTGGAATCCTGGGTAAATTCTTTGAGCAGTAATCACAACCCTTTAGCCGAACAGTTGCCAGTGACTTTGGCAACTTGGAAGTATTTGGAGGGAGGGGCAGTGGAGATTGAAATGAAATGTTTGAAAAGTTTTACTTCAAAATAGGTTAATGCTGCTGTAGTGATACCAAAACTGTGTTTGTGTATTGTAAATGGTTTTTGTTTTTTTCCCACAACAACCATAGAACCTAAAAGTATGATCTGTTCTTAAATTGTGTCAGAATGTTCTCTCTTCCAAATTTTTATTCTGGGAGTTCTCCTTGACAATCTGTGTGAGATTTCATATTTATTGTGGCAACATTTATTTTTATTTTTATAATTCATTCTCAAGCTCAACTATTTCCTCCGTGTTTATCTGTATTTGTAATTTCTGTGTGTGTGTGTGTGTGTGTGTGTGTGTGTGTGTGTGTGTGTGTGTGTGTGTGTGCTACATACATACATACATATATATATATATGAACACACACACACACTATATATACATATATATATATATATATATATATTTATAAAAGTAATATGTGTGTGTGTGTGTGTGTATGTTCTTGTGCATTTTATGTTGTACCACATGGAAAGGATTTACCCTTTTCTCAGAAGCCAACGATTATGAGGAAAACAAGTTTGTTGATCCTTACTTTACAATGGTTGAAACTGTTAAAACTTGCTGGAAATACATTCATGGTCAGATTGGTCCATGTTTTTTCTTTCTTTCTTTTCTTTTTTATAAAAGCAAAACCCAAGTAAATGGCTGAGACGATGCTTTCAGTGGAAGAACTTCTTCAGGTGATTCATGTCGAAAGTGATCAGCTCTGGAATTATTTTACTTTTACAAGATTGACAGGAAACTAACAACTCTGCTAATAACCTGATGGTTTTCATTCTGAAATCTGAAGAATACATCAAAGCGATACTACCATCTTTTCTGGAGTTAGTCACAGGTTCAATTCATGCTGTTTCCTCATTCCATTCAAAATCATTCATCCATGTCAAAACTGCTGATATTGTTTACTGTTTAATCAAGCATTATTCTCCATATTAATGTGGAGTGTAATGCTTGAAAAGGCTTTCATGTTTTAGGTTAATCAGTCAAGAGTTTTTGCAGAAGAACCGAAGGTTAGTTTGTTTTTAAGATTTCAGTTAATGTGTTATTTGGTAGGGAAGATCTCAAAAACAGAATGTATTGGGTGGGGATGGGGGGGGGGGGGGGGTTTCATTGTGTTTTAGCCCAATGTTGGCTCTTATTGTGAAATTCCTGATATAATGTGTCTCTTCTTCATGAATGGAATTTGTGAAAATAATGTAAAGTAAATAAATCTTTTCAACTATGTTAAAACATTGTTTTATACGACAGGAAATAAATGATCAAATACACTTGTTTTTCTATAGAAATCATATGTATGTGTGTGTGTGTGTATATACATATGTATATGTGTGTATATATATATATATATATATATATATATATATATAAAGAAAATTCAGAAAATGGAGATATAGCATTAGGTGTTGTGTTTTCGAATTATCTTAGCAGACTGAGTCTGCTGAGATGATTCAAAAACACAACATCTAATAATCGAACAGTATATTTTTTCTACCCCTCTGATGAGATTTTGCCTTATATAATGATTTAATTATTGTAATTTAAATCTTTTGGCTAAATTGAAACAGCTGTAAGAGAATATGTTGGATTTTTGCAGATAATAAATTATATTAATGCTTTATCTCCATTTTCTAAATATTCTTTTGTATACTTATAAACCAAGATTTATATTTAGACCTATTATTTTATGAATATTATTATTCACAAAAATTCTAGGCAATAAACCAGTAATCCATTGGGTATTACTATCCCTTAATGAGGCTATTTTAACCTCTAATTGAATATATATATATATATAATCTAAATAAGAAGAAGACAAAGAAATTCTTTAAAACATCTTTAACAATTCATTACAATTGTTTCTGTACCAACTCTGCTTGCAATGCCAGTTTATGCAAAATTTCAAAGTGAAAATTTATACAATGTTTGCAGTTTTAGACATTAGAGTGACACTTCATCAGACTTGCATCAAAGGGGTGAGCCTTTACATTGTGCCAATGTAAAGGTGTACAGAAGCAATTGTAATGAATCGTTAAAGATGTTTTAAAGAATTTCTTTGTCTTCTTATTATCTGGATTATAATTTACTCTTCACCAAACCCACAAAATGGTATTATTGTCATGAAACCAGGATTTTCTACACTTGAAGAATTTCAGTATTGGTCTGGAATCCAACAGCATTCATAGCCCAGAACTTGGGTTGAATGCTTCTCTGGAAGTACCCTATCTTTGTACCCTACCAAAACCTAAGATATGTATGTATATATATATATCCTCAGCATCATTTAACACCCACTTTCCATGAAGGTGTGGTAGCGTAGTTTAAGAAGCTTGCTTCCAAACCATTTTTGGGTTAACAGTTCCACTGTGCAGCACCTTGGACAAGTGCTTTATCCCCATAGTCCCAGGCTGACCAAAACTTTATGAGTGGATTTGGTGAATAGAAACCGAAAGAAGACTTTTGTATATATATGTGAGTGTGTTTGTGTTTATGTATAGCCTTGTTTTGATATTTCCATGATGCTTGTGAAAAACAAGCAATCACCATTAAACATGTAATGTTGTTTGCAATCTTTCGTGAAAGCATATCTGGTCTCAGGGAAATATTTCTTTGCCTGGAAACAGATGCAAGTTAGTGACAGGAAAGGCATCCTCCTGGCTGTAGAAAAGAAAAATCTGCCTCAACAAATGACCCATGCAAGTATGGAAAAGTGGATTTTAAATGATGATGATACTCTTTTATTTGTTTCAGTCATTTGACTGCGGCCATGCTGGAGCAATGCTTTTAGTTGAGCAAATTGACCCCAGGACTTATTCTTTGTAAGCCTAGTACTTATTCTATCGGTCTCTTTTGCCGAAACGCTAAGTTACGGGGACATAAACACACCAGCATCGGTTGTTAAGCGATGTTGGGGAGACAAACACAGACACACAAACACACACACACACACATATATATACGATGGGCTTCTTTCAGCTTCTATCTACCAAATCCACTCACAAGGCTTTGGTCGGCCTGATGCTATAGTAGAAGACACTTGCTCAAGGTGCCACGCAGTGGGACTGAACCCGGAACCATGTGGTTGGTAAGCAAGCTACTTACCACACAGCCACTCCTGATGATAATTATATCATCATCATCATCATCATCATCATCATCATTTAACGTCTGCTTTCCATGTTGTCATGGGTTGGACATGCCACCGGCACGAGGGCCAGTCAGGTGGTACTGGCAACAGCCATGTTCAAATAGTGTTTTTTTACATGCCACCTGCACAGGGGCCAGTCCAGTGTCACTGGCAATGATCTTGTTCGAATGTTGCTTTTCACGTGCCACTGGCACAAGTGCCAGTAAGGCGACACTGGTAACGATCATGCTCGAATGGTGCATTTTACATGCCACCAGCACAGGAGCCAGTCAGTGGCCCTGGCAACGATCATGCTTGAATGGTGCTCTTAACATTCCACCAGCATGGATGCCAGTCAGGCGGTGCTGTCATCAGCCGCGTCAGCGAATTTGATTTCGATTTCACTTTCCTGAACAGGTCTTTGCAAGCAGAGTTTAGTGTCCAATGAAAAAAAGGTATGCATTAGTGGGCTGGTTACACCACTGGCATAGGCCATGGGTTATGGTCTCACTTGGCTTGCTGGGTCTTCTCAAGCACAGCATATTTCCAAAGGTCTCGGTCACTAGTCATTGCCTCGGTGAGGCCTAATGTTCGAAGGTCGTGCTTGACCACCTCATCCCAACTCTTCCTGGGTCTACCTCTTCCACAGGCTCCCTCAATCGTTAGGGTGTGACACTTTTTCACACGGTTGTCCTTATCTATTCTCACCACATGACCATACCAGCGCAATCGTCTCTCTTACACACCACAACTGATGCTTCTTAAGTCCAACTTTTCTCTCAGGGCACTTACACTCTGTCATGTATGCACACTGACATTACACATCCAGCAGAGCATACTGGCTTCATTCCTCGCAAGCTTATGCATGTCCTCAGCAGTCACAGCCCATGTTTCACTGCCATGTAGCATGGCTGTTTGTCGTCGTCGTCGTCGTCGTCGTTTAACGTCCACTTTCCATGCTAGCATGGGTTGGATGATTTGACTGAGGACTGGTGAAACCAGGTGGCTACACCAGGCTCCAATCTGATTTGGCAGAGTTTCTACAGCTGGATGCCCTTTCTAACGCCAACCACTCTGAGAGTGTAGTGGGTGCTTTTACGTGTCACATATATAATTTTGAGGATTAAATAAAAAGACAACAAATGGAAAATTTGACATTCCTATATATATATATATATATATATATATATATATATATATATGAAATTTAAAAAAGCGTGTTGTAAATAAACAAATGGACGTATACTAAATGCACAGGTGAAGAGAAAGCCCAGAAGGTCACCAGCTCCTCATCAGTTATCGGAGGAGAAATGAAATTTCTCTTTTGTGTTACCCACTTTTGTCTGTCTTTGCAGCCCTCAGGCTTTTTTTGTTGTATATGTATTATTATTTTTTATTATCAATTGTTGTCTTCATGTGGTCCTAAGCCTTTATTCTGTTTATTTTTTTATCCCTCATTCGTCCACTAACAGTCTTATTTTGTGATGTCTTGGTCCCATTCCCAGTGCCTCCAGACTGGAAGCAATCTTATCAATAATGGCTGAAATGGCCAATAACTGATGAGGGGTCAGTAACCTTCTGGGCTTTCTCTTCACCTGTGTATTTAGTATACGTTCATTTGTTTATTTACTACACATTCTTTTAATTATACAGAGGTATGTCAAATTTTCTGTTTATTGTCTTTTTATTTAATCCTGAAAATATTATTTATGTAACGCACGCACTTCTTAATTTTTTACCTGTATATAATATTCATATGTGTGCTGGTGGCATGTAAAAGGCACCATCCAAACATGGCCGATGCCAGTGCTGCCTGACTGGCTCCCGTACCGGTGGCACATAAAATGCACCATCCAAACATAGTCAATGCCAGCCCCCTCATCCTGACTGGCCCCTGTGCTGGTGGCATATAAAAAGCACCCACTACACTCTCAGAGCAGTTGGTGTTAGGAAGGGCATCTAGCTGTAGAAACATTGCCAGATCAGACTGGATCCTGGCTTGCCAGACCCCAGTCAAACCATCCAACCCTTGCCAGCATGGAAAACGGACGTTAAAAGATGATGATGATGATGATGATGATGATGTTTATATATATATCTTAGGATGTTGGACTTCATGGAGGAAATAACAATAGATTGAGATGTCTGGTGATATGAGGTTCTTAAGAAGACCCACCCACATCAGTGAAACTGAGCTCTAGAAGTGCTGTGTGCCCCACCCACACTTAACAAGAAAACTTCTCACACACTCTACCACAACAAACCAAACTACGTCTCTACATCTCTTCTCTTCCTCGCATTTCCACTTCATGCATTATGCTTATCTCCAACTCCCCAATTCTGTCCTCACTTACTGTCACAGAACTTATTTTCTTTGGGATGTAAGGAGGTCACAGTTAAATAATTAAAATTTTCTATACAATAAAACAATAAAAAAACCTATGAACTAAATAGACTAACTTGAAAGCATGATAATCATGTACAGTTAATCACATTCAAGAATATGGTAGACGGTTTTCAAGCACAACACAAGCCGAGTCCAAAATAAGCACTACATTACACTCAGACAACAGGGTTGGCACTGCGTGAGCAACAGGGCTCTCTCTAATCAGTGCGCAGCTTCTTTCCTCAGACAATCACATGCACAGAACAGCCAAACACCACATCGCTGGAACTGTAAAGCACACAGTTCCTTCCATACAAGGATTTTTGTAATTTTTCACGAACAAGGGGATGACTACTGACATCAAGCTTAAGGATTATAAAATGTATAAAGAAAGAAAGACTTATTATATTGAATGTTATTGGTAATATTGAGTGAAAATAGGGGGTGCTGCAGTTCCACAATGCCTGTAGCAAAAGTCTGTTGAAACCAGTTTCACTGATTGACCAACCTTATATTTTCCAATCAATGAGGGAACTTCTACTTCTCTGATCACTTCAACTATTATTTCAATAACCGATAAATCTATCATATTTTACTATTGTGAGAAAAACATGCTACATTGTTGCTTCTCAAAGATTAGTTGTTTTGTCTTCAACTTATTCAACTGGAGCTGAACTGTAACAATGTTTCCCACTAATTGTTCTAAAGAAGGGGAGAGGTTCTTGACGAATCGAACATTTCACTGTTGTAAAATTAGCTCCATAATGGACAGACATCAAAAAATATTTCATTATTTAATGAGGGAAGGGGGGAAAAAATGAAAATATTATTTCTCAATTTCATTCAGTGTATAATTATTAAAATTAATTCTTCAAGGGACTTAACTCCACTATGGGTAACGAAAAGTTATGGTCCTTAGTTTTTCAGACATACACAAACTGTGATGTATAATCCTCATAAGTATATATATATATGTGTGTGTGTTAAAATGGAGTGGTTTTGGTGAAGCAGTAAATATTCAGCATCCTTCATTGGCAGCCAGGAAATTGAATATTCAAATATAAGAGCATAGATGCGCTTCAATCAAAACACACCTAAAGAGGGGCCAGACCCAGCAATTCAAAGTATTCATTTTTCACTTTTCCACATGTCCTGAAGAAGGGCTCATGGCCCCAAAATATAGAAAATAGTACACTGTGAATCCCCTAACCTTTTGATATTTAAAAACTAGTTTAATAAAAACTTCATTCAAAATTCCTATTTTGTTTTTCACATATTCCCTTGTGTAGTTTGAACTCTGTAGAAAGAAAGAAACCTGTTTCTTGCAATACATTTAAATCAAAATTTTTTCAGGGACCCTTAAAATATCATTGTGGGTTCACAGTTTACTATTATTATCTACACCAAATATAGAATCTGTTATCACCTCATCTAATAAATGTTAACTTAGCTCTTATTATCTAAATGCATACAACCCTACCATAGACCAACACAATGAAAACACCAACACCAATCGCAACAACATATCTAACACCCCATGGCCCGACTACTTTAAACAACTTAAACATAAATAACATAATGCCCACTTCTGAGGGTAACAGGCACACACCTGAAACGGACGCAAACACTAATAGGCACACTGATACTAATTATATTATAATTATATTATAATTATATTATAACCACTGCAACTAATAATACATATACGCCTGACTGGCCCATAAAAGCACTCACTACACTCTGGGAGGGGTTGGCGTTAGGAAGGGCACCCAGCTGTAGAAACTCTGCCAGATCAGATTGGAGCCTGGTGCAGCCAGTCAAATCGTCCAACCCATGCCAGCATGGAAAGTGGACATTAAACGATGATGATGATGATGATGATGATGATGACTTCAACTACTGATAGGAATAGCAACAATATTAATACTAACACCAATGGCAATGTTACCATTACTGAAAATCGGACTATTACTAATACTCCTACCACAAACAGCTCCTCTACCACCACTAATACTAACACTACTCTACCACCTCCTCTACCACCACTAATACTAACACTACTACCTAAGATGCTACTACTACTATTTCTGCTAATACTACTACGACTACTACCACCAATACTACTACTACTACTACTAATGATAATAATTACAACAGCAACACCGATAACGATAATGACGTAATAATAAATAATAATGGTAATGCTGGCATTGATATCGATACTAGAAATGACAGCAATAATAAGAGCAATATCATGATTGATTCACCTAAGCCTAACCCTAACCCTTGTCATTACCAGCACTGCCTCATCTCTCTCTCTCTCCAATTAGCCATCATAGAACTGATAACTGCAACTACAGATCCAGGACAGATTGCCCAATGCAAAAGATTCAACGTCGTATACCAATGCACTGTTCACAACATAGTAGATAACTCCTGTAGCTACTACATTGGTTCTAGCAGCGATTTTAAACAAAGGTATTATGCCCATTTTAACTCATTTGAATATAAAGCGAATAGCAATTTCACATCACTAGCTCACCACATACACCATTTAATCAATAGAAAAATACAGTGTAAACTTTCCTGGGCTATAATAGACTGGGATATCCTATATCAGGGCCAACACTTCCAAAGGGGATGATAACGGCAGTTTTGGGAATGTCGTCAGGGTTCATTGGAATCTGATGATAAGCCTGGATGAGGTCAACCTTGGAATAAAATGGTACAATTATGCAAGTTTGAAGAAAAATCCTGGAGATTCCTTATAGGATAGCGATCGGGAACAGTGACTGCATTTAAACGTCTGTAATCCCCCACCGGGTGAAAGTCTGAATCCCCTTTCCTTGCCAAATGTAGAGGAGATGCCGAAGGGCTGGTGGAGGGGTGAATAAGGCTGAGTTGAAGCATATATTCAAACTCAGAATGAGCCTTTTTGAGCCAATCAGGAGCGAGTCGCCGTCGACACGAAAAAAGGGGTGGTTCAGAAGTAGTGATATAATGGCGAGTTGAGTGAGTGACTTTGATTTGAAAGTCGGATCCACCAGCTCTGGGAAAGAAGCCAAAAAGGAGTGGAACTGGTCACCAGTGGGGGGGGGGGGCGACAAAAAATGATGGACTGAAAGTTTTTATCATAGATAGATTCACTGCGTACAGGTTGATGGCAGATTGCTTTGGCTTGTCTGAAGTAAAACGCAAAGGCCAAATAACACAGCTGGATCCAGTGTCAACCATAAATGCTTTGCCAGGCACACGATCCTTAACAAAGAATGCACGATTAGATGAGAATTTGCGGGAAGAGTCTGACATGCTCATATCTTCCGTAACTAGTTTCCCGACAACTGGAACGAACATGGTTGGATGCAACAATGGGCTTTCTCCTTGAAGGTGGCATGGTACCAGCAGAGATTAGAACCCATTGGAGTAGACCTAGTTGACTGTGACTTAGAACGGATTCTGCTGTGAGGACAACGAGAGCTGGCGTGCTCTCACCACAATGTGTCCATGCGACGTGCTAACGCATCGACTCTCTCCAAAATGTCGTCATGTGACAAGGGAGTGGGCTTAACAGTAGTAGAGGAAGCTACTGCTGTGTCTGAACAGGTATGATGAGGTGCAGGCTGCACAGTGAACTCAATAATTTTGTCCACCATGGTGGCTAACTGGTCAAGCGAATTCGAGTCGACCACTGTGGCCAGTATGGATTGGACATTCAGCGGCAGCCGAGAGAAAAATAATTTTCTGAGCAGAGAATTGTCCTCTGGTGATGTGTCGCTGACTTCACGTAAACGACGAAGAAACCCAGATGGCGTCTTGTCTCCCAGGTGCTCATCCTGCATCAGCATCTGGAATTTGCTGTTGGCGGATTGGGTGTTCCGTCGGAGAACCTCAGATTTAACGGACACATAAGTTGCGTCTGGATGTGGGTCAGTGATAAGATCTCTCACTGAGTGTGCAAGAGGGGTAGGCATCCCACAGTACAATAAACTTACTTGCTGTTCGAGAGACACCACATGGGCCGAAAAATAAGTGTCCAGCTGGGCGAACCAAAGCGTGATGTCACCAGAGTGCATTTCTTCCCATTCTACACAGCAATTTCCTTGGATAATGGAACTGCAACATCCTACATATATTTTTACTTTTATTTTTATTCTCTTATTTCCCTCTAGTTAACTCTCTCATATCGTCTCTGATGAAAAGATACCCCTAACATCCCCAAAACAGCTGTAGGACTACCTTTCTCTTTATAAATGTCCTAGAAATTCCACACAGCCTTGGTTTTGTTGACTCATTTTATTTACCCCCCCCCCCATATTTACACACATACATACATACGTACATACATACATACATACGTACATACATACATACATACATATATACATATGTACGTACGTACATACATACATACGTACATATTTACATACATACATACATACATACATACATACATACATACATACATTACACAAATCAACACAAATATGTGTGTGTGTGTGTGTGTGTGTGTGCTGTGTGTCTAAAGATTATCTTTAAATAATTTTTTTTGCTTCTAGTGTTTTAAAATATTTTTATAATTTAATTTGTCTTTGATTTCAGTTGCTAATTACATTTTAACTTACTTTTAACAAATTAGTCGGCATGTAAAATTAATTAGCACAGAACAAAATATGAATTGAAAGAAAATCTTTAAAAGCTTCTTCTTTCCTTCATTTTCCAACACAAATTCAATAAAATAGCCAAACATTTCTATTTTCAAATTGTTTTGTTCCTCCTATCTCTTCTTTCATTCCTTCCTTCCTTCATTCCTTCCTTCCTTCCCTTCTTTTCTTCATCCTTCCTTCCTTTTTCTTTCATTTCAAAACTAATCTAAATTGTGCTTGATGTGTGTTCTGTTTGTTGTAGTTTGTTCCTCCTCGAGCCACCTCTGGCTCATAAGGGCCAGTTTGCCAGTTTCTCTGGCGAATAGGTTCCCCACCTGGACAGGACACTAGTCCATCACAGGTGAGTTGCTAGATGCAAGAGGAAAGAGAGAGAGAAAGTTAGGGCGAAAAAGTCAGCAGAAGTTTGCCATTACCTTCTGCTGGAGCCACATGGAGCTTAGGTTTTTTTTTGCTCATGAACACACGCATCACCCAGTCTGAGATTCGAACCCATGCTCCCCCGACCTCGAGTACACTGCTCTAACCACTAGGCTATTTGCTTCCACTATGTCTGATGTAGCCTCTTAAATTTACTTTGTCTCTGTGAAAGTGCGCAAATGTATGTGAACTAAAATATGACTCTGTAATTGCATATCATCATCATTGTTGTGCTCCTCCTCATCATTTTCGAATGTCCTTCATCCATGCTGGCAGGAGTTGGTAGGGTGAACAAGATCTGAGAGACTGGAGGACTGCATCATACTCCAATGTCTACTCTGACATACAGCTCAATGCCTTTCTTCTTGCAGAGTGCACTGGGTGATCTTTTTATTACACCAGCATTGGTGAAGTTGCCATGTAGCCTGCAAGACTAAGATCTTCATCAGGTGAGTGGTGGTGGTGGTGGTGTAGGAGGAGGAAGGGGCAAGTTTAAGCCAGGAAATGAAGGGTTAATGTATGGAAGAAAAGGTCCAGAACAGGTTTCTTGCTGTAGAAGAAATTACTTGGCTGCTCACAAGAGGTACTGGGGGTTGTGGGGTTACCAAGATGAATGAGATTGGGCACAGAACAAGAAGGGCAGATATTGTAAGAATGTATGAGTGAAATGAGGGATGACTAGTGATAGGACAGGGGTGGGGTGGGTGAGTGTAATGAACGATGAACAAGGCTTGAGGGATGGTTGACGATAAATATGAGTTGAAGGGGAGGCAGGGGAAAGTGATTTGAGGACTTCAGAGACTGGATAGGGTTGAGAAGTAGACATTGTGAATTGTGAGCATCAGATTTCAAATTTGTTTAACTGACAGTTGAGTTCTTGACAACTTGAGTACCTCTTAGCACACTCCAACAAGCTGAATTTTTAGAATACCTTTTTGGCCAATCTGCATGCATTTTAAACATCACAGGATAAAACATTCACAATATCTAAGTGTAATGATAACAGATGTGGAAAGTGTCAATACATGCAAACAGGTAGATTCATTAGAACAAAAAATGGACAGATATGAACTGCAAAAGCAGAAATTTGATCAACTGCATTAAATACCTGAATTGCAAGGAATTATATAAAGGCAAGACAGGGAATGCATTATCAGAATGCTCACAAGTCTACAGACAACAAATCCAGAACACCAATTTTCACCAGATTCCATTGAGCAAACATATAGAGACATGTGGTCAGAAAATGTTTCTAATTTTTCCTTTCCACAAACTACATGACAGAAGTGAGATTGGAAGAAAGATAAAAGAAAAACAGTTTATTAAAATGTTCAAATCTGTTCTGAATGGAAATAACAGCAATAATATAACAACCAGTCAATGATGTGGATTAAAACATATCTCTAGTAAATAAATATAAACAAGTTACGGAATATCAGTACATGTGGCAAACCATGATGTTTAAGCTGCATGCTGATTGGCCAAAAAGGTATTCTAAAAATTCAGCTTTTTGGAGCATTCTAAGAGGTACTAAAGTTGTCAAGAACTCAACTGTCAGTTAAACACATTTGAAATCTGATGATTACTCTGTGTATGAAAGTGCTAACTTGACTTTATGAGCATTACAAAATATTTCTTTTAATGTTAAAATACCATAATAAAAAACGTGAAAACAGACCATTCTTTAACTTTATTCAACTGATATATTATTCTACACACATTCACACAAATTCAAAACAATATCACTCATTTACCATGCCATTCACCTTTCTTATCACTCTTCCCTCCAAGAGTCATCTCTCTGTGTCACTCATCCTGTTATCATTCAACCTGTCTCTCTCTACTCACCATCTCTTATTTGCTTTGTAATACTATCTGTGTAACTAAGGAAGGCAGTATCCTATCCACCCTACCATCAGTCTTTCTGTGCTGCCAGTCATCACTCACTCTCCTCTAAACCCGCTTGCTATTGACTCCCACTCCTCGCTCTCTTCCATTTGTCCATCTCACCTCTATTCCTACTACTCCCCCCCCAACCACACTCAACTGCTTTCATCATTGGTGTTGTTCTCTAAAATCAGAAATGTTGTTGTTTAGCTACTTCCAGCTCAGCTCTAATCTGGCAGATTTACAAATAAAGACGTTCCAACCATGACTATTTGGTCTTTTCTTTTACATTGTCATTCAATGTGTCCTTCCTTTTTTTTGTGTGCAAAATGTGATTTAAAGCTGCTTTTTTGGCTGCTGCTATTTCTAGCAGATTTAGTGATCTCTAAGAGGTCTCTTCCATTCATTTCAGTTTTCTTTTTTGGAGGGATGGGGGTAGGTTAGGGTTATTTTCTCTAACATGGGGGTGGATTAGGGGTTAGAGTTCTATGTTGTTTCACATTGAACCTTTTCATTTTCCTTGCTTCAAGGAATCAGCCACCATTTATATTTGTTTCCTATAAAACGGCTCCCATCTGGTGCCAGCCTCCTTTTACTGGTTCCTCATCTTTAACAATATCTCACATGATTATTGTATGCAAATTCTGTGACCATTTAGTTGCCATGGAAACAAGTAACATCATCGTTAAAGCTGAACGCCACAAGTAGTTCTGACCTTGAATGACCTCCTTCATTAGCATAATGACTGCAGATTATAATGCTGGGGGAGGGGGTAGAGAATAGGGGGTGCAGGTGGGGATGGTAGTAAAAATCAATATGGTCTTGAGAGTATTTTTAGCCATTCCCCCCCCACCTCTGCTACAACTGCTGCTGCTGCTGCTTCTGCTGCTGCTATTGTTACTTGTTTATTATCATTACTGTTATTATTATTATTGTGTTGTTATTGTTATTGTTTTTCTTATCATTATCATCATCCTCATTATCATCATCATCATCATTATTATTATTATCATATTTATTATTATGCCATTCCCATGTTATTTGATTCTGGAAGAGTTCTGCTGTTGTTGCTTAGAGGAATTCTTTACCAATCATTGTCTGCTGAAATTTTTCATTCAAGTCGAGTTGCCAGCAAAGAAGAGAAAGTATGACGTACCCCCTGCCTCCCCCCCCCCCACTCATATGCTATATGAGACAACACTTATCAGTCAGCATTAACATTACTGTGTGTAGTAAACACTCGCCCATTGGCCTGCCATCTGCTCTTCCAATTTACTCTTTTCTCTGGTCTCATGCAGTGATTGCTATCAAAAAAAAAAAAAAGACCATTGTTGTTGTTGTTGTTATTGGAGTTACTATGACAACCAACAATTACAGTTTCCAAACATTGTCATCAAAACCTATTTCTTAATCTCTGCTTGGGATTTCAAAAACTTTTGTTGTTGTTGTTGTTGTTGTTTATTCCCCCCGCTCACCCCCCCCCCCCTCCAACATCACACTTCATTCTGCCAACTATGTTCCTCTGATTTTCATTTTATTTTACCTCCCAACACACAGACAGATTCTATTCTGAGCAATTGCAACTATTCTCTCTGTCACTCTCTGTCTCCCATTCTCTCTCTCTCTCTCTCTCTCTCTCTCTCTCTCTCTCTACACACACACACACACATATCCTTTTATCTATTTCTGTATTTCTCTTTCTATCTCTACTTATATATCTCTTTCTTTTTCCATAACCCCCTCCTCTCCCTCTCTCTCTCTCTATCCATCCATCCATCCATCTATCTGTCTATCTATCTTCATCTATCTATCTCTATATCTATCTATCTATCTATCTATCTATCTACCTCGCTATCTATCTATCTATCTATCTATCTATCTATCTATCTATCTATCTATCTATCTATCTATCTATCTATCATTTTCTATCTATCTATCTATCTATCTATCTATCTATCTATCTATCTATCTATCTATCTATCTATCTATCTATCTGTCTGTCTGCTATGTCTGCCACCACACTCTATTGCTGTCCTTTGACCTTTGGGACTGGTCTGGTGACTCATTCCACATCTCCAGTATGGAGATCCTCTATGCATCTCACCTCCCGCGCACCACATCATTATCATGCCATTATCATCAGGACATTATCATCATCATCATCATCGTCATTATTTCAATACCAATCTTTTCCCATGCTGTTATGAGCCACACAGATCTGTCACATGGCACATCTCTTTGTGCCATTCTCTCAGTCCTTTCACACTTCTACTCTGACATACTCTGTCCCCATTATATGACCTCATGCCTTCACCAGTCATCAGTCCTCTGACCTCAAACCTTCACCAGTCATCAGTCCTCTGACCTCAAGCTTTCACCCGTCATCAGTCTTCCAACCTCAAGCTTTCACCAGTCATCAGTCTTCTGACCTCAAACCTTCACCAGCCATCAGTCTTCTGACCTCAAACCTTCACCAGTCATCAGTCCTCTGACCTCAAGCTTTCACCAGTCATCAGTCTTCTGACCTCAAGCTTTCACCCGTCATCAGTCCTCTGACCTCATGCTTTCACCCGTCATCAGTCCTCTGACCTCATGCTTTCACCAGTCATCAGTCTTCTGACCTCAAACCTTCACCAGTCATCAGTCTTCTGACCTCAAACCTTCACTAGTCATCAGTCCTCTGACTCAAGCTTTCACCAGTCATCAGTCCTCTGACCTCATGCTTTCACCAGTCATCAGTCTTCTGACCTCAAGCTTTCACCAGTCATCAGTCTTCTGACCTCATGCCTTCACCAGTCATCAGTCCTCTGACCTCAAGCTTTCACCCGTCATCAGTCTTCTGACCTCATGCTTTCACCAGTCATCAGTCTTCCAGCCTCAAGCTCTTACCAGTCATCAGTCCTCTGACCTTGTCTTCACTCATCATCAGCCTTCCAGCCACAGTCTTCATTAGTTTTCACTCAACTCTTTATTTATTCCCATCTCTCCACTGGCAGAGTTTCTGTTTTATGTGTCAAAATTAAAAGCAGCAGCAGTAGCAGCAGTTGTGTCCTTTTGTGACTTCTTTGTCTGAATTTTGATTCTGGTGTGGAGAATGGTAGGCAGATGGGTTGCTGCAGTATGGTCTTGCACATCATATTATCCTCTCAATGGAAGCCTAATCTAAGACTGGTGGTGGGGTTCAATTGGACAAACAGATGAAGTCTACAAGACAGACTGCAAATGAGCCAGCTTCTACACAGTTTCCATCTCCCTAAAATGGTGTGTCTTGACTGGTGCAGTGAGAGTGAACTCAGAACCTTGGTGCCTGCAAAGGGAACATGCTAACCATGGGGGGGGGGGGGGTCATGCGTGGTCGTCTTTCAGGAAGAAACATTTGCGTTTGTTGCTTCCAACACTTTCTCTAGCTTCTTGCATCTTGTCATTGTTCATGTTGTTATACATACACACATGCATGAGCACACATGCACACACACACACACACACACACATGCACAGCTACATAGAAACCTTACCCCCCCACCTTCTATTCATTTTTTAATTTTCTTTCCAATTACCAAAATATTTTCCCAAAGAATTGAAATGTGTTTTTGTAGAAGAACTTTTGAAAATTAGCTTTTGAAAAAAGGACTTTCAAGAGAAATAATTATAAATGATGGCAAATCAACACTGAAATTACCAAATTTACAAAATTCCAACAAGGAATGTATTAGTTACTTTCAGACTAATTTACGTAAAAGGAAAAATGGTTAACTGGAAGTGCTTAGCTAAATAAGTTATTTTGCTGATCGTGTTTGTTGTTCAGTTTAAGAAAAACTGTTTGGAGTGATAAACATTATGGAAATTTGAATAATCTACATATGGCCCTACTAAATCATGAATGGTCTTAAAGACATATAAAATTCTTGATAGACCTTACAATATTTTGAATTGTTCACATAGACATACAATTAGATGTACATAAAAGAAGCAGCATACAAAATAACAAACTTTTAAGTTGCCAGGAATTATCATTTCATGTTCATTTTGAATCCTAAGCATCCAATAATGACAGGAATTCTAAAGAACTTTTATATTTAATCAGTAAGTATGATGAAAGAAAGAAAAAAAAAAAATTGGCAAACCATTTTGGGCCAGTTTCTGTGTTCTCAAGTCACTCAAACAGAATTCGAAATAACTTGATTAATGCAATTCAAAAAATTATATTGAGTGAAATAGAAAATGGACTTAAGCAGGCTAAATTTTGTTTTTCTTGGAGATGAGCTGCCTGATGTATTGAACTAGTCACAATTATTTCACAATATGTTACAAAAGATTGTGTTACTAAAGAATGGTTTATAAGTTTCAACAATGTTAGTGCAGAGCAACAAATGTTTCATCTGGACATGTTTTGAAATGTTTTGGAACATGGAAGTAGCAGTATTAATAGCATAAATCTCTGATGGTGCCACTACAATAACAAGACAATTGAATGAGTTACAATGAAAAGTTAGGAAGAAATATGAACATGTGATCTTTATTAGTAGAACTGATTTATTGATAGAAATGTGATGAAATGTTTGAACACAATCTAACAGATTATATTAGAGTCTGAAATGGTTCTTCTATGATAAATTCCATCAGTTTTAGATTCAATCATTTGCTAAAAAAGTACAACTGTGATATTTCCTAATAATGCACTAATGTTGATAAGTTCTGTGGAATGCTACTCCATCGTTCACAGACACACTCCTTCCTCTGGCCTACCACATGCATTGTCTCTCCTTCCCCTCTGATCTCTGCTCTTCAGAGTTGGCTGATCTTGTACTCCCCCCATCACTATGCCCAATCCTTCTTCCCCAGATCTTTGTTCCTCTGGAATATCCTGCAGTTTTTGCATTGCAATACTTTGAACAGAATCAGCCTTACAAGTCTCAGAGGGTTTGGAAAGGTCATGGGCTCTGCCCCTCCCTCCAGACTCAACAAGTAAAACAAAAAATACATTTTCATGTGTGTGGCTAGCAGAAAGGGGACATTTCGATTCAGTAAGTGAATCACACCTACCCGCACTCCTTGTGCTACAGAATCTTGCAAATCAAATCCAAAAACGAAATATTGTGTTAACTTTTCCTTTTCTGGCAAACTTTCAAATTTAGCCACAACACTGTGTGTGTGTGTGTGATTGGTTGTTTGCTTACAAAGTCTAAGTCTCTCTTGAACATATGTTTTCTTCCATAGTTTCAGGGGTTGATTCAAACGTCATCCCTTCCATTGAAGTGATGACAACAGGATACACTCTAATTGACAGGATACACTCTAATTGACAGGATCCAAAAACATTGTGCCATGCTGAAGGTTGTTAAAGGTTCTTAAAAGTCATTGTAAAGTGGTCAGTCCATTACACTATAAATATTTATGTTAATTAAATGACTAATCTCATCATTAGCCAGACTCTACATCATTCGTCACAGCCAAGCTGTTGCAGTTTCTGGTCCTGTGTCCTGATGGCAATGTTGTGTAACTTACAATGCCAAACTTAGGTACATGTCCTTCTAGGATTTTCCAGATGTATATCACTGCATATCTTTCCTGCCTTCATTCCAGGGAGTAGGGTCTTAGTCGTAACTTTTTCAGTCTCTCCCATGTCACATTGAGACAATCCTCTCAGTGTAGCTTCTCTGGATTGCTTCAAGTTCTCTTGTTAATTTTACACCTTGTGGTAACCACAGTTGGGAGCAGTAATCCAAATAGTTAAGGATGAATGTCCTCCACAGGGCCATCGTGCTTCCTGTTCTCTCATTCTGAAAGTTTGAAAGATCCATCCAGCCAACTGCCTGCATTTTATTGCTAACTTAGTCATACGAACCTGGAAAGGTGCACCATGCTGATGCTCAGACAGCAAACTGATTTTGATTCAGGGAATACAATCCCTCCTGGGCCAGTGTATCCTATCTACTTTTCATTCAGCTTCTTGTGTTGGTAGCACAAAGCTTGGAATTTTCTAGCATTAAACTGTATGTTATTTTCTTCAGATTATTATTATGGTTGAGTTCCAGCCTGGGCCACACTTCTTGGTCCACCATCACTGCCTGGAATGTCCAGCAGACATTCCAGGCCATTCTCTGTAATCAAGTTGTTGATGTAAGTTTGTGACAACATTTTTCTCTTCTTACACAACCATGAAGTAGGTTCCACAAGACTAATTTGGATGCTTCCAGCAGCTCAGGATTGCACACACAGTGACCAGATAGTTGCGGCTGTCTTTTTACCCAATCTTCCTGCTAACTTTCAACAGGTCTCCATAAAGGCATTCATTTCTCATATGTTGGCTGCAATTTCACATTTAGGGCCATTTGTGGCATCCTAGTCTAGATTCCATTTAGCCCTTTTGATAACTTCTTTGTCAGTGTCCATGTTTCACTGCTATAACATCTCAACATTTCACTTCCTTTATATATCTAATCAGAAAGGTATGAAGACCACACATTCTCATTCCTCTCCTTTCCTATAAATCTCTTACACTGTGTCTATGAGATAAATCAATATTTTAAATAAGAGACAAACTTCACATCAAGACTCTGCTTCTAGATTTTCTTCGTATTTAATTCTGTAATGAAATCTCTAACTAAATTGATAAATGCTTAAGATTGTGAACAATTCAATTATAAATTCAATCCATTAGCAGGATGAAGGAGGAAGAAAATACATCCTCAATTAAATAGAAAATTGTGAAAAGGATTTCCATAATGGTAAATGTCTGGCAGAGAAGTGTTTTCACATAGTTTTAGTAGAAATTTCCCAAATTGGTTTACAGAAAAGAAACAAACAAATAACAAGTCATTGTCATAGTCGTGAGTGCTGGCAGCAGCATCAGTGGTGGTGGTGACGTCTGTAGCAGCAGTGGTGTTGGCAGTGTTGTCAACGGTAGTGCTGGTGGCATCATCAGCATTGTCAATGTCATTTAACATCTGTTTTTCATGCTGTCATGAGTTGGACAGTTTGACAGCAACCTGTAAAGTTGGGGGCTGCACGAGACTCCAGGTGTTTATTTTTGCATGGTTTCTGTGGCTGGACACCCTTCTTAATGCCAGTCACTGTACAAAGTGTTGTTTTTTATGTCACACCAGCACCAGTGCATTTTACATTTATCTAAGATTTTAATCTAAAATTTTAATAATTTTAATAATATATAATCTATCATATAAAGAAACATTCATCATAAAAATATTAATTTAAAAATCAAAATTATAAATTGGACAATAAAATTTAATACAATAATATAAAGTGTGAAAGTATAAATGTATAAAAGTCAGTGCTAGAATGTAGACTACATGCATTTCATGGTTGAAACAGGACTATATAAAACCATAAGTAAATTCTATCCAAGTTCATTAGAATGGGGAAATGATTTTACTCCCAAAATCAGTCACTCTTCAGGTCAAATTCCTAAGAAAATACCTAAAATCATTCAAGGAATAAACATAAACATGAAAAATAAAAATATATATAAAGAGACAAAATCTGTAAACTAATCCCTACATTAACAGTATTAATATAATTATTAAGAGTTACAATCTAAAAATATTGAAAAAGAGTGTTATAGTGAACAAGGTCAAAACATTATGGAAGAAGTAAACAATAGTAAGAAAATGTGTTAGTGTATGAAGTTAATAAAAGACGTATGTCAATATTTACTCTTTTACTTGTTTCAGTCATTTGACTGCAGCCATGCTGGAGCACCTCCTTTAGTCGAGCAAATCGACTCTAGGACTTATTCTTTGTAAGCCTAGTACTTATTCTATCGGTCTCTTTTGCCAAACCTCTAAGTTACGGGGACGTAAACACACCAGCATCAGTTGTCAAGCGATGTTGGGGGGACAAACACAGACACACAAACACACATATATATATATATATATACATATATACGACGGGCTTCTTTCAGTTTCCATCTACCAAATCCACTCACAAGGCTTTGGTTGGCCCGAGGCTATAGTAGAAGACACTTGCCCAAGGTGCCATGCAGTGGGACTGAACCCAGAACCATGTGGTTGGTAAGCAAGCTACTTACCACACAGCCACTCCTGTTTAGAAAATTAAAATTAGAAAACATGACTTATCTGTCAGCGAATAACTGTAGATTGAACCAAAATGAGTGAACTATATATATAAATATTTATATATATTTTTATATATATATTTATATATATATATATTTTATATGTATATTTATTAATTTACCTATACAGTTTTATGCTTGCAGCCACTAATATCATTTCTTGTTCTTTTATATATATATATATATATATATATATATATATTGGATAATAAAACGAATGGTTTACACCTGGTAGATTACTGGTAAAGCAAGGTCACTTTCACAGCGATCGTTATGTATATGGCAAATGAAAGGCAGAAGATGGAATATAATGAATTTATCATTAATCATGACAATTGTTTTGACACATCTAGCATTGATTCCTCTTGGGTGGGACACTCAACAACTGGTTCAGGAGCATCTGGTGGTGCAGATGTATCTCACTGGGTGACACAACTCATTAAAATAACAGTTCCGCAATGTAACGTCTCGTTTTGTAGAAAGAAAAACAGCCAGATGGAGGAAATATCTTCATTTATATAGAAGATCAAAAATAAAATCACAGATGGAAAAAAAACAAACAAACATGCAATATGAGAAAACTCTTAAAAATAACCTTTAACAAATATAGATGTATAAATGCCCTTGGGCAAGCTGCATGGCATGAATACACTCACTCATACAAGCATCCAAGACTATGTGAGCATAGACACATGTGAGGTTTGGTGCACTCATGATCACAAAGTGAGTTAACTAATAACTTGGTGTCTGTAAGAATGGGGAGATTAACAGTAAACTTCAGTCATCCATGAGTAAATTATGTTAACAGTTACTCAAAATTCATTCTCATTGAATGGAGCAAAAGTACATTTATATGCATATAAACTACTTAAGAGTCTTTCAGAGATTCTATTAATTATCTTCTCATTAGTCCATAGAATAGACAGGGATTCCTCGGAGCAGAGACGGCATCTCCTGGAAATTATATTGTATGGTCTCGCATACCTTACTATGGACCAAGTTATGTTGTACCTCATTTTATCCTCCTTCAGTTGCCATACAAAATCGGCCAAAGATGTTGAATGTCTCTTATTGATTGTTTTAAAGCTGGCAACATGGTTACAATAACAATTCTTAAATGAATCTGCCCAATGTACATATACGGCCCTCCCCTTGTGTGCATGGTACATTTATATACAAGATTTGTACTCATACAGAAATCCATCAATGGACATTTTGATTTTCCCCTGCATGAGCATTTATCATATTTATTTGTATATAAGGCAGTCCTGACTCCATTTACTGATGTTGTTACCATGTTAGCTGTATCATAAGTATTTCTACTATTACAATTTGGCCATAATTGATGTTTTCCATTGCAGTTTACATCTCCTTTGTTAGCTTTTAGATGTGTATGTTCACTAGATCCACTAGGTGGGTTATTGAACCTTTGTCACATTTTGCTATGGTTTATGTGATGCATAAGCTGCTCCAAATTAGCAGAGTTGGTGTAGGATACCTTCACTGTATGTTGATTAAAATTAGCATGATACTGATTAGATTTAGGAAAACGTTTGTCCAAAGCAGCAAAAAATTTTCCAGTGATCCTGGTTAAAACATGCGAACCGAAAATCAGGTTGAGTGTCCCACCCATGAGGGATCAATTCTAGATGTGTCAAAACAATTGTTGTAATCAATGATAAATTCTCATATATTCCATCTTTCGTCTTTCATTTGCCATATATATTTTATATATACATACACACACACACACACATATATATATATATCTTATTTTATTCATATTTTTGAATCTTGATTCATTTTATATTATATTATTTTATTTATATTTTTAATTTTCATATCTTTTACATTTTTCATGTATTTGTGAGCTACTCCATGTTGGGTGCCGGAATGATACTTAATCACTCTGTGAAGTGTTTGGGTGTCGGTTTGGTATCTGGCATGGGATAGCCTAGCTCATGGGCAGGTAGAAGCTCTTTAACCTAGGTTGGTACTCAATCTAGGAGAAGGAAATCTCCGAAATGAAATCTGAGCCCTTGGGAGTTCTTGGTTTGTCAATTCTCATGCTACACTGGTGAAAGTCTTCTTGGGAGTAGTGCAGTGCAAGTTATACCTTCTGAAAAAATATTCATCTGCACAGGCACTTATGAATAGTAGAAATACTCAAACACCTTCCAGTTATAAAGGAGATGGCATTTGAACCAACTCTAAATGACATTTATTTAGTCGTGAATAAGCTGAATAACAATGAGTCTCCGGGGTCAGATGAAACCTGTGCAGAGCTCTTGAAATATGGGGGTGACCGGTGACAGAATGTTTGAACTCTTAGATATATTAATTTGTCACTGTTGGAGAACTGAACAAGTGCCTCAAGGCTGGATTGATGCCATTTTAGTCTCCTTGTATAAATCAGGCCCAAAGGACCTGTGTGGTAATTTTTGTGGGATTTCGCTTCTGTCTATAGTTGGAAAGGTACTTGCCTGTATTCTGTTAGAACACTTAAATTCCTTTGTAGTTCCAAATATAATGTCTGAGTCTCAATATGGCTTTTCACTTATCCAGTGGCACAGTTTATTGTATCTTTACTATCAGGCAATTTCAGGAAAAGTGCATAGAACAGAATCTTACACTAAACCACTGTTTTGGTGATTGTAGCAAGGCATTTAATACTATTAATCGAAATACTCATACTCTATGGTTAATTCTAAAGAAAATAGGTTGTCCAGAAAAAATTGTAAACATGATCAGGGCTTTGCATCAAAATATGAAAGGTAGAGTTAATTTTGGTAGTAGGCTCTCTGAATCTTTTGCTGTGGAAAATGAAGTAAAGACCTTGATGCACCCACTCTCTTTGCAATAGACTTTGCTGTTGTGTTGTTACTTGCTTTTCAAAACTCTGAGGTGGGTATTTACCTAAAATATTGAACAACAGGGAGTGTTTTTAATCTGACCAGACTGAAAGTCAAAACAAAGATTTTAACTTCACTCATTAAGGAACTTTTATACGCTGATGATTACGATCTAGTCAGGCTCTCTGAAACGGACCTGCAATCTCTTGTATCTGTATTTGACTCAGCTTGTGATGATTTTGGCTTGACCATCAACTTAGAAAAACAGTTGTGAAGTATCAACCTGTATGTGGTGCTTTATGTAACCCCACTAAAATTTTTGTTAAGGGTAAGTTACTTGAGGTTGTTGACTCTTTCATCTACCTTGGAAGCTCTGTACAAAATGATGGAAATCTGGACACAAAAATACATCTGCGAATTGGAAGGGTAGCCCAAGAATTTGTTGGTTTGGAGTCACATGTTTGACATCAATGACATAAATAACAACACAAAATTGGCTCTTTACAAATCGTTTGTCGGACCATCCCAGTTGTATTCCTCTGAAACATGGACATGTTATGAAAGACATTTCAAATTGTGAAAACGATTCCACCAAAAATATGTTTGCTGCATTTTAAACATTAAACGGGACATTTTTACTCCAGACACAGATGTTCTTGCACCTGCAGGCATCAGTTCACTCAAGTCAATGATCTTGAAAAATCAAATGAGGGTTGTTTGGCCACATTGTTTGAGTGGCAGATGAACACACACCCAAAAAGTTGTTTTCTGGAAAACTTGCAGAAAGGAAACTCAATCAGTGTAAACCTAAAAAGAAGTTTAAGGACTGTATAAGGACTAACACGAAGTCACTTGGAATGGATCTAAAGGCTGTAGAAACCCTTGCTTTGGATTGAGCTGGATGGTGAACAAAAGTGTAGAGTGGAGTGAAAGCTTTTGAAGAAACCAAGATGACCCATGTGAAACTCAAAAGAAAAATACTACAATCAATGAGAAAATGAATGCCAACCACCTTTTTGCCTGTACAATGTGTGACAGACCTCGCCTTTCTTTTGCTGGGTTAAAATCTCATTTGTGGACCCATGGAAAATGAATCTCCACCAACAACTCTGTTTACCTATCTGTGCATACCTGTTAATGCCATGTATGCCATAAGGTCTGCAAATCTAACAGAGGCCTCAAAAGACATTTCAAGATCCACAAAGATCAGAACTTAACTGCAGCTCTTGGTGGTTCAAAGCAGATATGCAATTTATGTGTGTGCCTTTTCAAAACATTGTCTGGTTTAAAAAGCTACATCAAACACCATGATAGATCTTAGGTGTAGGTACAGGAGGTGGTCAAACTCTGTGTAAGGAGTAGACAACCACTGTGTATGTATGTATGTATGTATGCATGTATGTATTCATGTGTTTGTGTGTGCGCGCGCACGAGCGTAGATATGCATGTTGCTATAATTGCCTTCGTAGGCAGCACGTGCCAGATTCGAAAAGGGAACTAAAATGTGGGTGTAAGATACCCGAGTAATTCTATGAGCCATATCAGTAAATAAACTTGTAACAGCCGTGTTCTTTGTTTAGTAACAAAACTGTGTCGTGGTCTCGGTACATATCTGTTTGTATTCGTAATAATGGACAAATACTTTACATAAATGTTACAGGTTGTTTTATAGGAGAAAGACAATTGCAGCGTGGAAAGTGTTTATAAGTCATTTAAAAACATACAAAACCGTTAGATTCACTTCAACATTTCAATTTAATTTGTCAAAATATTTTCGTCGCTTTGAGACCGAGATCTGTTCTGCATCTAAATATGAAATTTGTTCTCTTTGAGAATGACAGAGATATACAGACACCATCCTACAACAACACTACAGAGAATTAATATCATGGGCAGCAATAACAATTTCGTGTAGCACCAGCTGTTTAAGAATAAAGGAGTAAAATCTTCCTCCTCTTTATGTGTGTTCATTAATTTCCTTTTCATAAAAATATTTTTAAAAACAAAATTACATCCAAGGGAGATAACTGTGTTTTATGTTGAATTAGCTCCCTTACATTGCTCACAAACTTGAAGGTTGAGAAGGAACTGGGATACCAGAGACTATTTTCTAATCAATAAAGAAATAGGTCGCCATGTGTATATGTACGTAAGCACCCAATAATATATGTGAGATGAACAATGAACTTATTGTATACAGTGCTCGCAAGAAAAGGTGGCCGATAATACATGAACAGAACCTAGAATAGAAAATGAACAGTGACTGAGTTGTTTCCAAAAAACAAAACCCCAAAAGTGGGGCATTAGGTGTCCTGTTGGCGAATTTCGGGAACCATGGAAGTTTTGAAGGATGTATTGTCCTGATAGCCAACAACTAGAACAGGTAGGTTATTCTTTGCTTCGGCAGTTCTGAACATAGAAAAGTGTCTCTAAAATTTTTGGGTGCTATGTTGTTTTTTGATTTCGTATGTTCACGAGAAGTAAGACATACGGAATTCAAAATGGAGGCCCAAGGCTGTTGTTGCAAAGATGGTGGATAATGTTGTGATGGTGGCAGAGAGGGAGTGGGGGTCTACCAAGTCAAATCAGGTGAAGTATTGCGACTGAATCCCTCTCGAAAATGTTTGACTCACAAATTTGTACGAAACTGAGCAAATTGCTTAGTGGTATTTCTTCTGGAGTCAATGTCATAGACTCGCACCCTACTCCGAAATTGCAGGCCTTGTGCCAAAATTTGAAACTATTATTATTTGATGAAAACTCTCAGGTTATTTAGTTGGGTATGATGGAAAGTGTCAGCTGTCCACAGCCAGTAGGCAAAGGTGATGCTTGGTTACTGGTCATGCTTCAAGAAACCTGTGAAGAATTCTTGTAGTTCCAAGCAATGCTGATTTTTGGAAGTGTTCTACCTTTACATTTGTACCAATCTTTTTTAGCCATGTCGGTAGTAGAGTGCTGATACTTCCATGTGCATCAATTACTATTGGTATCACATCTATTCTCCTTATTGACCACAACCTTTGCATTTTCTACTTCAAATCGTCACAGTTGTTCAGTATTCCTTCTCCTTTTTCTGTGATCTTGTTGTCACCAGGACATGCTATGTTGATCATTATGCAAGTTTCTTTCTTTTTTTTTTCACCACAATAATATCTGGTTTCCAATATCTGCTCGGGTGGTCACACTGAATCATTGCATTGCAGGATTTTGCAACCTTCATTCCTGGTGATTCCTTCTGGGGTTTGCTCATACCATGTCATTGCTCTTTGTAAGCCATAATTTCCATAGAGTTCCCAATGGACCATTCTTTCCACAGTGTTGTGCCGATTTTGGGCATTTGTTAACGATGTGCCATACTCTGTTTTACTCCTCTCACTTCACATTCTGTATTTGTTGCTCTTGTTAGTGTTGTTGATTCTGCACTTCACACAGTTCGTAATGCTTGTTCTTGTGTTGCACATACAAGTGCTTCTGTCTCTATCTTTAGGTCACTCCTCATCCACAGTCACCAGTCTTCTGCATCGGTCTTGGTGCTTGTATCTCTTGCAAACTGACTGCACATTTTTTCTCCTTCCATGCTGATTCATTTTTTGTGTTCTTTTCTTTCTTTACGCAATTATCAATTTTCATGATGCCTGACTTCTTCACCTGTTTCAGCAATGGCTCCATGGTATTTTTAACATCCCACCCTAAGCTGTTTTCATCTGCTTCAATACAATCCTGGCAACTGATCAAACCTCTCCTGCCTTCTGGACAAGTACAGCCTATTGGTGTCGTTCTTAGCAGGGAAGGCTCCATGCATTCTCTTCATTTCCAGGTTCATCAATTTTTTTCTTTTGCCAGTTTATGATTCCAGCTTCATACCGAAGTAGTGCGATTGCATTATTATTATTATTATTATTATTATTATTATTACTATTATTATTATTATTATTACCTCCACCTTAGCGAAGGCAGGGGTATTGTTTTCAGTCGTGTTTGTTTGTTTGTGGACAAGATATCTCAAAAACTGTTTGATGGATTTGGATGAAACTTTCAGGTATGTTTGGCCTTGTGACTGGCACAGTGTCATTAGATTTTGGGATCGATCTGGTACCAGACAAGGATTCTGGATTATTCTTTATATTTTCTTTACTTTACATATATATGTAACGTTTCACATAGTTCTCTTGTACACGCACACATATTGGCAAAATATGTATTAATATATTTTATATTTTGGGGGATGAGGCTGAGAATAACTCTGCCCACCATCTCTTAATTTTGACACTGATGCCTGGCACTAAATTTCTTGCATGATGCAGAGAGAGAGAAGTGTGGGCAGTGTAAGATCTTAGGGATAAATGTCCTCAACTTAACCAGTGTTGGAAAGCTTAGGAAGGTCATGGAGACAAGCCCTCCCTCCAGACAAAATTCTTCAAACAAAAAGAAAGAAAAACCCAGTCTTTGTGCTTCAGAAATTTCCATCAGAATTCAGGGTAGACATGATGATAAAAGTTGTTTACAGTGGAAAATATTAAACTGAAATTCAAAGAACAAAAGGAAAAAAAAAAAAAACTTGAATAACTTAATTTTGTTGTCAAATGAAATTTATTTCAGTGCCCCTGGACTGGCTCTTGTGCGGGTGGCACATAAAAGACACCATTTCGAGCGTGGCCGTTTTCGTGCAGGTGACACGTAAAAGCACCCACTACACTCTCTGAGTGGTTGGCGTTAGGAAGGGCATCCAGCTGTAGAAACTCTGCCAAATTAGATTGGAGCCTGGTGTTGCCATCCGGTTTCACCAGTCCTCAATCAAATCGTCCAACCCATGCTAGCATGGAAGGTGGACGTTAAACGATGATGATGATGATGATGATGTAGTTTAAGGAAGAAGCACAAGCTGCTGGAAACAACAACTAAATCTTGCTTAAATTACATAGAAATGAAGGACACATTAGGCAATGTAGTCCTAGATACACAATGTCTGAATAAAAGACAATATGCGAAAGTCATGGGCGGAATGTTTTTAATATCAAATCAGATGACCTAGGGCTAAACAACAACAACAACAACAACTTAATTTCATACATCTTATCAACCTCACTAAAACCTATTGTTGTTGTTCTTGATGATAATGATGACGACGACGACGACGATGAAAATGACAATGACAATGATGATGATGATGATGATGATGCTGATGATGTTTAGTATCACACCTGACGAAGTAGACCTGTGATTGAAGGGTTCCAGCCTGGATCATCTTGTCTTTAGTTGTCTTAAAACGGTACAAGTGCACCAGCATGGCCACAGCTAACAACAATTTCATACTTGAATAAAATAAAACAATAAACAACAACAAAACCCACTGAATTGAAAATTATAAATAAATTTAAACAATTGTTTAATGTTTATCATCTCTAAAATATCAAAGTTTCAACTACAGAATATTAATTAGTGTGGTTAATTACTTTAGCAATCACTGTAATTGGAAGATGGATTAATAATTGCTGCTATTAATAATAATGATGTTCACATTGTTTAATTTATTGTTATTAATTAACAAAAGAACTGGAGTTACAGTATCTGTTGTCATGGTGATGGGGGAGGAGTTTCAATATTTTAATGGAAGTGATTGTTGTTGCTGTCATTGTTGTTGTTGTATTACATTTTACTAGCTTCAACAGGTGTTGTAGTTGGGGCAACAGCATCCTGGTTGTGGTCATTACTGCTGTTGTTGCTAAGGTTACAGTTACTGCAGGGAAGGTCCTCTTTATTGTCTGCAAATCCAACCTTCTTTCCACAGCGAGGGGCTTTTGTATGTTCCTCAATGTATTGGGAATGTAATCTCGATTCTTCGTTTTGAAGGTCGTGAACCTTACCTTGTCTCTCTTCCTCGGAAATGGTTAAGCAACAAATACCTGCAGGTTTGGTCTCAGCTTCTTTCACAGCAGGAATAGTTTCCTCTGTAGAAGGAACAACAGGAGGAGGAGGAGGAGGTGTCTTCAAGCATCGAGGGGGCAAAGCAATTCCTTCAGGTTCTTTGGTGGTTATAAGCCAAAGGTTCTGCTCTTTCTCAGCTTTATGTTCATCCAGAAGTGTGTGTGCTGTGATTTCATAATCAGCATTATATTCAGTGCTGAAAGAGAGAGAATGAGTGAACATATTACAGCTGCTGCAACAGAACAGAATCATCTAATCTGGTAAGAATGGCAGAGTACCGTAGCAGACATTTGAAATGGTATGTTCCTAGTATCAACATAGTTTTATAAATTCAACATGTCTAATTGTAGCAGCACAGACCAACAATTAACTACACTTTGTAAACATGATACTACAAGTTGACAAAGATTTCTTCTTTATCAAAACTTGAAGCCAAAACTGTAGCTATGGTGGAAAAAAGCTTACACAATTTTGTCAGGGATCCTCAGGCAGTGCTTTGAAACTACAAGATACCAGATAGAGAACTGGCAACTTATGTAGGGAGAAAGCAGAGTTACATGTGAATGTTATTTGGAAAAATGACAGATTCAAATGTGGTGAAAGAAATGAGATGATGTGGTATTAATACCTTTTTCATGGACATTTCTGGTAAAAGAGGAATGAAATTATTCCAGTTAGAATCAAAACAAGACTTCAACACTACAATAATGTTGATAACACAATAACAACACTCAGTTTTCAGCAAATTAAAGCACTTTAGTACGTCGTTTAAGAAAATATATTCTCCAGTCTCCTTTGCAGTATGTCTTTGTTGAAAGATTTTAAATAGAATTAAGTCACTCAATCCAAACAGATAACAGCATTTCCTTTGTGAGATAAACTCACAAAATGAAATAGTTGGACAAAGCCTTATCATGTGATTTCAAAATTTGATCAGAATGATCTTGTTTCTCGTCAGAGGTCTCCACCACTACTCAGAGTTAAAGAGATAGCCGACCTTGTAATAGTTCATCAGAAGAAAAAAAACTGTTGATATATATATACATATATATAAATCAAACAAGAGGAAATCAGTTAATCAAGGCCTGCCTATAGCATTTATATTTCTTCAGTTTAGTTTTAGAGAGTTAATGCTAATGCAAAGAAGGTAGAATTAATAGATATAGATAATTCTACCAACATTGTATTAGCATTAACTCTCTTGAATTAAACTAAAGAAATTTAAATGACATAATCGTGCCTTGATTAATTTCCTCTTCTTTAACTTATACCTACTGACTCAAAGGTAAGCTACTGACAACTGGTTCTCTCCCAAAAGGATATTTGTGCAATCACAACTCCATCCCTTGTTTGAACTGGGATCCTAGTGGCTTGTCAATTGGAGCACTCAGACTGCATACCTGTTAGTTTGGGCTACTTTGACCTAAACTCCTCCTCATCTGTGTATATATACATATCATCATCATCATCATTTAACGTCTACCTTCCATGCTAGCACAAAGCCAAACTGCATTTCATCTCGTCTAATTCGGTTCCCAATTAATTGGGCTCTAACTCTCTCTCTCTCTGCAACTTTCATCATTTGGTCCAGTAATTCGATGCCTCTGTAATTACTTTTATCTAAGGCATCTCTCTTGCCCTTGTAGCAGTTGACTATGATGTTGCTGCATCAGTCACCAGGGATTCCACCTTCCTCAATAACCTGAATAACTAGACCAGAGACTGGATTTTATCCAACTCTATCACATATCTTGAGCATCTTGCCAGAGACTCCTGATAGGCTTCTCTGTCTTCATATCTTTAATTGCCTTATCTATCATGCTGCTGTCAACTAGGATAGCTGGTCCCTCTGTTGGGTTCACATGAGGAAGACTCCCTTTTTTCCCCCCATTCATGTTCCCCATTTAATAGTCTTTCTAAGTAGCTCTTCCATGCCTCTTTCTTTTCAGGATCATTAAGAGAAGCGAACCATTATCTGTCTCTACAAACTTCTCTCCCACATCTTGAGTCTTTCTAACACACTGTCTGACAATCCAGAACACCTTAAGTCTCTGATCTTCATGGAGAAAGCCTTTGACAGGGTCCCCCGATCCCTTATCAAGTGGTCAATGAGGAAACTAGGGATAGAAGAATGGTTAGTGAGAGCTGTGTGAGCCATGTACAGAGACGCTGTCAGTAAGGTGAGGGTTGGCAATGAGTACAGTGAAGAATTCCGGGTAGAGGTAGGGGTCCACTAAGGTTCTGTCCTCAGCCCCCTCCTATTTATCATAGTCCTCCAGGCGATAACAGAGGAATTCAAGACAGGATGCCCCTGGGAGCTCCTCTATGCTAATGACCTTTCACTAATTGCTGAGTTACTATCAGAACTAGAGGAGAAGTTTCAGGTGTGGAAGCAAGGATTAGAATCGAAGGGCCTTAGAGTAAACCTAGCTAAAACTAAAGTCCTAATAAGTAGGAAGGTAAATAAAACACAAACCCCTTCAGGTAGATGGCCCTGCTCAATATGTAGAAAAGGAGTAGGTAGTAACTCTATAACATGTACCCAGTGCAAGCTATGGACACATAAGAGGTGCAGCAATATCAAAGGCAGGTTAACTAGGAAGTTAGTTTTTGTATGTGGCAGATGTTCAGGTGCAATAAAGACTGTAAACAAACAGGAAACAACTTCTGTCTCATTCCAGGGAGAAAAACTAGACATAGTTGATAGCTTCCGCTATCTAGGTGACCAAGTTAGTATTGGGGGAGGCTGCGCTGAAAGTGTAGCTGCTAGAATAAGAATAGCCTGGGCAAAGTTCAGAGAGCTCTTATCTCTGCTGGCGACAAAGGGTCTCTCTTAGAGTAAAAGGCAGACTGTATGACGCATGTGTAGGAACAGCCGTGCTTCATGGCAGTGAAACATGGGCCATGACTGTTGAAGACATGCGTAGGCTCACAAGAAATGAAGCCAGTATCCTCCGATGGATGTGTAATGTCAGTGTGAATACTAGACAGAGCATAAGTACCTTGAGAGAAAAGTTGAACCTAAGAAGCATCAGTTGTGGTGTGCAAGAGAGACGATTGCACTGGTATGGTCAGGTGGTGAGAATGGATGAGGATAGCTGTGTGAAAAAGTGCCACACCCTAGCAGTTGAGGGAAGCTGTGGAAGAGGTAGGCCCAGGAAGACCTGGGATGAGGTGGTGAAGCACAACCTCCGAACATTGGGCCTCACCGAGGCAATGACTTCTGACCGAGACCTTTGGAAATAAGCTGTGCGTGAGAAGACCCGGCAAGCCAAGTGAGACCAAAATCCAAGGCCTCTGCCAGGGATGAAGCTAGCCCACTTATGCGTATTCCGCTTGCGAAGACCTGTTGAGGCAAGTGAAATCGAAATCGAACTAAATTCGATGACTGGCACCCATGCCAACGTCTCCTTCATTAGACACAAAACTCTGCTTGTGAAGACCTGTTGGGGCAAGCGAAAGCGAAATCGTGATGGCACCACCGTTCAAGCATGATCGTTACCAGCGTCGCCTTCCTGCCACAGTGTCGCATTCCTGGCACTTGTGCCAGTGGCATGTGAAAAGTCATTTGAGTGAGATCATTGCCAGTGCTGCTGAACTGGCTCCTGTGCAGGTGGCATGTAAAATACACCATTTTGAGCATAGCCATTGCCAGTACCACCTGACTGGCCTTCATGCCGGGGTGCACGTAAAAGCACCCACTACACTCTCGGAGTGGTTGGCGTTGGGAAGGGCATCCAGCTGTAGAAACTCTGTCAAATCAGATTGGAGCCTGGTGTTGCCATCCAGTTTCATCAGTCCTCAGTCAAATTGTCCAACCCATGCTAGCATGGAAAGTGGACGTTAAACGATGATGATGATGATGATGATGTTCCTTTCTAATTTATCGGCCCCTCCCCCATGGGATGGTGGGGTTGTATGGACAAGTAAATTAGAAGTTTTTAATACTACTATTAAGGCAACAATTAGTCTTTGGTGATGCAGATGTAGCCATGCATACAAAGATAGCATATACTCCTAAATCATGTGCGTACATCAACAATGCATTACATGTAGAGACATACATGTAAGACTCACATGCTGCTAATACACATTATATGCACCCATATATTATGCAGATATATATATTGCAAGCAGGGGCGTGAACCCTTACCACCTTCCAAAGATGGGACCACAAGACTGTATGGTTTTGAGCTCTTTGTGCTTGTCCTTGGTGGAGGATACTCATCCCGCTTCAGACAGCAGGAGTTCGTTCCAGTTCACAATATACAGAAAATAAGAGACGAAAGCCATGCTATGGAACAGCCATGTTGAAATGCTGATAAACATCATTACTTCTCACTATAGTTACTGCTTTCATCTCTAATTAGAGATTTTCTAATTAGCTACTTTGCTTGTTGCAAGACCATTGATTGGGTGTCACATATTTTCTGGAAAAGTGGGTCTTAAAATGATGATGAAGATTATGATGATGATATACATATATCATCATCATCATCATCATCATCATCAACATTTAATGTCCATTTTCCATGCTGGCATGGGTTAGACAGTTTGACTGGAACTGGTAAGCCGGAGAGCTACACCAGGTTCAAGTTTGATTTGGCTTAGTTTCTATGGTTTGATGCCCTTCCTAATGCCAACCATTCCAAGAGTGTAGTGGGTGTAATCTTCAACACCTCGTCCCATGTCTTCCTGGGTTAACCTCTTCCATAGGTTCCCTCCACAATTAGAGATCGGCACTTCTTTACACAGCTGTCCTCATCCATATGCATCACATGACCCCACTAGCGCAGTTGTCTCTCTTGTGCACCACATCTGATGCCTCTTATGGCCAGTTTGTCTCTCAGGGTGCTTACACTCTGTCCTGTATGCACACTGACATTACACATCCAGCGGAGCATACTGGCTTCATTTCCTTCAAGCCTTCACATGTCCTCTGCGATCACAGCCTGCATTTCACTGCCATGTAGCATGGCTGTTTGTACACAGGCATCAAACAATTTGCTTTTCACTCTGAGGGAGAGGCCGTTTGTTACCAACAAAGGTAACAGCCTATCCAGATTAACTATACAGGTGATTAGAGCTTAACCCACTCTGCCAGATATCTTAAGCATCTCAGCAGTGATTCCTGATTTGATTTCCCCATTTCCATATCCTTCATGACTTTATCTACCATGTTACTGTCTGTTTGGATTGCTGATTGATAAATTTGATCTGGACGTGTAGCAGTGAGAGGAGCAAGGAGTGAATGAGTGAGGAAAGAAGCGGGAATGGAATTAAGAAAGCTGTAATTACCTGAGCAAACGAGAAGTGTCTTCAACATTGAGGTTCTGATTTGTGTAGACATGGTTAAGGATCACTGTTTTGTTTGCCTTCAACAGAAAAAAAAACTGAAGTTAATACACACATACATGCACATTGCCATATGCACACACACTTACACACTTTTTCATGTGCACAGACGCACTCACAAACACACACACACACACACATTACCATATATAGATACATGTACTGATGATAAACTCTACCATAAGTAGACAAAGCAATAATAATTCTTTGATTAGAATTGATTGCTGAGTGTGGAGGAAGGGGCAGAGCCCACAAGAGACCTTCCAAAGCCTTGTGAGTGGATTTGGTAGACAGAAACTGAAAGAAACCTCTGTGCATGCATGCACGTGTGTATATATTCATTTGTATTGTCATCAGACCTCAATTTACCATTGATATCGATTGCTGTTATGTTGGATGTCAGATAGCAAACAACAAAAAATAATTTTCTATAAAGAAACCAATTAGCATTGTTCGTCATGTGCTGACGATTTGGAATTGTTTAATAAGTGGTAGAATTAAAATGTTACTTTTGAAGTTGATCTGGAAACAAGTGTCTCTTGAAGTGAGAAACATTAAGAGAAGAGGCCAGGGCCTTGTTCTCTCTTTTATGATTTTCACAGAAAAGTTGGTTTCCCAGAAATTAAAATAAATAAATAAATAAAGAATAGCTAAGAAGAAGATTATCATCAATCTGCTCAGAAGACTAAATATTGGTATAAGGCCAGAAATTTTTGGGGAAGGGGTAAGTAGATTACATCGACCCCCAGTACTCAACTGGTACTTATTTTACTAACCCCCAAAAGACGAAAGATAAAGTTGACCTCAGAAGAATTTGAACTGAGAATGTAAAGATGGATGAAATGCTATTAAACATGTTTCCTGGTGTGCTAACGATTCTGCCAGCCTGCTGCCTTAATAATGATGATGACAATGATGATGATGATGATGATAGCAGTGGCGGCAACAACAACAACAACAACAACAACGATGACGACAAGCTTATTATACACAGTGTTCAGGTACATTTCAACTTGCTGGAAAATGTAAAAGAGGAGGTATAAAGTAGACATATAAGTAAAGAAAGACAGCAATGAGAATTAGAAGAACATCAAGAGTAGACAAAATAAGATATAAACCCCCCCCCCCCCCCCCCCCCCCCCCCCAGAAAAATGACAGTAAAGGAGTCATGAAGAGGAAAGGGTGCCATGTGTGGACTGTGCAGGTGAATTTCAGGAAACATGGAATTTTTGAAGGATACAATGTCCTGACAGTAAAAAACCAACACAAGGAGTATTCCATGTTTCAACAATTTTGAGCTTGAAAAATGTTTCTGAAAGTCATGGATGCTGCTTTGTTTCCTGTTTTTATAAACATGGGTGGTAGAAGTGTTGAATACAAAAGTAGCCAAAGCCGTTGTTGGAAAGATGGTGGGGAATCTTGTGGGCTTCTACCAATTTAGCTGCTAGGTGGGGAAATTTTAGTGTGCCGATGCTCAAAGAAGCTATACATTGAAGGTAAGTGACTGCTAAACACAATTCAAAATCCACCTCTACCTTCACTCTTTGTCAGTAAAATATAAAAGTTTAAAAGTTTAATATTTATTTTTTCCCTTTTCTTTTGTCGGCTTTGATTTATTCTTACAGCTGTTGTTAACGATGACAAAGAAATATTGATTATTTCGTTAAGAAAACAGTTTCATGAAAATAGAAACAGACTCAACTCTATCACCCCATATTTCTCTATTGACTAATCAGGTTAACTCAACCTGCTAGAAATAGCTGCTGAATCTTCCCTCAAATCACATGCTACAATGTAAAAAAAAACAAAGGAAACATTGGATAATCCTAGATAGAAAGTCTGATGGAAACGTCAAGGTTGGAATGCCTTTGATCATTAGTCTGCTTGGTTAAGCTGATCTGGGGCAAAACAACAACAACAACAACAACAACTAGATATGAAATGGTCAAATAGAGAAGATATTGGATTATCAACTCTTAGGCATAAGTTCCTCTCTCCTGAAAACCTATTGTTTGGGTTCTGTGGAAACTAATTAAATTGATGGATTTTAGTTTGTCTCGTAGTTAAATGGTTGTACATAGGGCAAGTGTCTTCTACTATAAACTTGGCTGACCAAAGCCTTGTCAGTGAATTTGGTAGACAGAAACTAAAAAGAGGTATTCAGTGTGTGTGTGTGTGTGTATGTGTGTCCCCTTGTCTTGACATCAGATGATGGTTGTTAACAAACATCACTGGCATACAATTGGTGACATTTATCTGTGATCTTCCATGAGAATATGTCTAGTCATTGTTTGCTGTCGATGTCCGGAGGATTGGAACACATGGAAGTTGGCAGTAGGAAGGGTATCCAACCACAGAGGATCTGCCTCAATGAATTCTTTTAGACTCAATCAAGCACGGAAAAGTACATGTGAAAATAACGACGATGAAGATGATGATAATAGATCACTCCAATAGACTTCTGTCTCTATCCTAAAGACAATGTCCATCTTTGTAAACCCCTTATGGGTCAGCTGGAGTTTAATGAGGCAGATTTTCTATAGCTGGATGCTCTTTCTTCCTGTCACCAACCCTTACCTGTTTTCCAACCAAAGTAATATTTCCCCATGACTCGACATGTTTGTGCAGAATATTAGAAATGAATGATACTGCTTGTATAACAGTGACAATCACTTTATCTCTCTCTCTCTCTCACACACACACACACACACACATGATAAGCTTCCTTCATCAACCAAATCCACTCATAAGGCATTGATTGGCCTGGGATATGGTAGAAGAGACTCAAGTGAGGTGTCATGTGGTAGGACTGAACCAAGAGCCATGTAATATGAAAGTAAGCTTCTCGCCAAATAGCCACACTTGTGCCTATGAATGTGTGTGTGTGTGCATCAGAACAGTGTATGTGAGTTATTTGCCAGATAGACTGGCATCTTATCCAGTGGCTCATGTGTCTCGGTATATCGTCAATAAATTTGAATTGAAAATAATCTCCATGAGTCACTACACACTGTCAGAACATTGGATACACCTGTATCTCTCTCAATATATTGTTATCTACTTTATCCACCCTACAAGTTTATAATCAATGCATTCCCTGGCATGGTTAGAAATCAAGATAGTGAGAGAACAAACTCTTTGACTCATCTCTCTACCATATGGAACCATTTGTACGTTGGAACATAAAAGACTTCTCCCAGAAAATATACATTTATAACATCTACAAATAATTGTACGAGTGACTGAGACCGAGTGTGTGTGTGTATGGAAGGGAAGGGATTGTCAGGGGTTTTGGTACCCATGACTTGTGGATATCATCATCATCATCTGAGTGAAAGAATATAAAACCTCAAAACTGGTGTTAAAAGGAAGGCTCTTTGACATTCTTCACACTCAATTCACTTTCATATCAACACATGTGAATCGGCTTTCTTTCTTTTCATTAAATTACTGGCTGGAGCACAAACTTCCAATCTCTCTCAACATATATGATGGTGATAATGATGATGATAATGATGATGATGGTGATGGTGATGATGATGATGATGATGATGATGATGATGATGATGATAATGATGACTATATACATATTTAGAGATTATGAAAGAGTTATGTTAGCCAGGTCGCAGTGAGTAGTACAACTCTGATCCATCCAGTCATCTATCCACCCATCCATCCATAATTATACTCTTTTACTCTTTTACTTGTTTCAGTCATTTGACTGTGGCCATGCTGGAGCATTGACCCCCGTAAACACCCCAGCATCGGTTGTCAAACGATGCTGGGGGGGACAAACACAGACACATACATACATATATATACATATATTCGACGGGCTTCTTTCAGTTTCCGTCTACCAAATCCAATCACAAGGCTTTGGTCGGCCCGAGGCTATAGTAGAAGACACTTGACCAAGGTGCCACACAGTGGGACTGAACCCAGAACCATGTGGTTGGTAAGCAAGCTACTTACCACACAGCCACTCCTATATCAACTTCACTATTTACTCATCAGTCTTGGAGACCCTAAAAGGAAATAAAGGACTGTAACTACCCCTCATCCGTCCCTAAAGGGGCAGAAAAGGATGTTCAGTGTATAATGAAGAACTGACCGTGTATCTCCTTCTTGAAAGGTACCCTGCTTGGGTACTCTTTGCAATTTTAGGTGAGCTGGAAGCTTAAGGAACAAATGGAAGTCGAGGCTGTCATGCCTTTTCCCAATGACATTAGTGACCTGACATAGGTTGTTGTCATTTAACCTGAGGTGTCATCCTTGATCAAGCAGAGATTGATTAAAGGTATTCAGAGCTTGATTAAAGGTATTCTAGCTGTGGCCATCCTGTCTTTGACTATGTCGTGTTAATTAAAAGGATTTTTAATTAATAGAAGGGTGAATAATTGTTTTAATTACTCTTCATATAATTATGACACATAAAAGCACCAGTGACACATTTGAGCACCCATGCCGGTGACACATAGAAGTACACCTGTTGGTGACACGTGAAAGACATCCTCTACACTCTCAGAGTGGTTGGCATTAGGAAGGGCTTCCAGCTGTAGAAACTCTGCCAAAATTAGACTGGAACCCGGTGCAACTTTCTCAGTTCCAGTCAAACCGTCTAACTCATGCCAGCATGGAAAGCAGATGCTAAATGATGATGACAACGATGATAATGATACATGTATACACACAGAGATGCAGATATATACATCTACATATATGTGTGTGTGTGTGTGTGTGTGTGTGTTTCTCTTTTTCACGAATGATGATGAAAGTATAATTGCTACTTACACAAACAGGATGGTAGTCATGTTCAAGTCTGAGTAATTGGTTGAAATAAAGAACTCGCCACTTGGCCAAATACATTGTTTGATCACTGAGGAAGACTTGTTGGTGGCGGGCACGTAGGGAACATTTGGAGAAATCAAATCGGTCACTTTGTAAATACAGCTAAATATAATAAACAGGACAAGTTGAAGCCAACATTTAGCAATAACAACATCATAAAATACTCGTTATTTTCCACAAGAGTACAATGGAGCATTGGCAATTTGATTAATTCTAATCACTTACTGGTACCAACTGGAATGATTTCAGAAAAAAAAAAAAAAGAAATGTTAAATTCAGCCTTAATAAGATATACTCACAGAATGGAGAAAGATTTAAGACTATATATATATATATATATGTATATATATATATACACTGGCACGGGCATGACTGTGTGGTAAGAAGTTTGTTTCTCAACCACATGGTTCTGGGTTCAGTCCCACTGTGTGGAACCTTGGGCAAGTGTATTTTACTATAGCCTTGGGCCAACCAAAGCATTGAGAATAGATTTGATAGATGGAATCTGAAAGAAGCTTGCTGTATGTGTGTGTGTGTGTGTGTGTGTGTGCATGTGTGTGTGTGTGTGTGCATGTGTGTGTGTTTGTGTCTGTCCCCACCAGTACTTGACAACCGGTGTTGGTGTGTTTATGTCACTGTAACATTGCAGTTCAGCAAAAGAGACTGATAGAATATCAGGCTTAAAGAAATTAAATACTGGAGTCAATTTGTTTGGCTAAAATCCTTCAAGGCAGTGCTCCAGCATGGCTGCATTTTAATGACTGAAACAAGTAAAAGACAAAAAGACTGTATAAAACTCACGTGTCCACCGATTTGGTCTGGAATTCTGAGATAAAATGTTTGGTTATAGTGTAGCAGCTGACCATCATCACTTTCATTGCCACTAAAAATTTGGTTTCAAAAGATTACATTTTGTTTACATTACTTGAGATAAACAAAATAATTATTTTATGGGAGAAAGGAAAAAGAATAGAATGGTTACAGGGAGAAAGAAAAGTGAAGAATTTAATAACTGAATGAAAATGAATTGCATTAAATGAATTCCAACAGGTTTGATTTGAAACCTCAGTCTAGTTTTACTAGGTTTGCTAGAGTAAAAGGTTAATATCACTGTACCACTGGGGAACATGGGCCCCCCCCCCTCCACTTATATATAATGGCAAAGCGAGATCAACTGAGCTGCTACTTGAACCCCCAAAACTTTCTGACATAATTTTTTCTCATTTAAGAATCTACCACTGAATCACCACAATAAATGGTGTTTTGCTCTGTGTATATTCAGGTAAATATATATATTCAGGTAAATATAAATGTATATTCAGGTAAATATATATATTCAGGTAAATATATATATTCAGGTAAATATAAATGTATATTCAGGTAAATATACGCAATTAAATACAGGGAACTTCTATGCAATTAGGTGACTGGCTAGAAATAGTGGCTTATTATCCTTTAAATTACTCTTTATCAACTCTATAATAATAATGACCACCACCACCACCACCACCACCAATAATAATGATGATGATGATGATGGTCGCTCCCGTCGGATTCAACATACGAGTGTTTGAAGGAGAGGACCTAAAAAGAGTAATAGAAAAAAAAAAAGAAACAGTAAGAAGCTGCATCTACTTGTGATGGATGTGTGAATGTAATTTGGGTCCAGGGATGGATTTTGCAGAACCACTGTGATTGTAGGTCAAATAATAATAATTATAATAATAATACTGATGCAGTACCAGGCAGTGGCTTTCATGGCTTCTGATCTTAATTGATTGGAAGTGTTATCATGTACATTGTTTTGTGTTGGTATAAAAGATGGGCTACAGCAAATATTCTGCTCAATACCACAGATTTGCTTGTCAGTTGTTTGACCTTAACCAGTTGAGCATGTCCCTTAGTGGCTGACAATATGTGCATCTCTGATCATGAGCAGAAGTAGTGGGGGAGCATCATAGCCATGTGCTGAGAGGAGTTCTTTGGGGTTTGAATAATTCACCTCTGGAAACATGGGTGTTTTATTCAACATCCTTAAACAAACCTTATTCAGGGACCTTTTGAGTAGGATGGACTACTCGATCTGAAGAAAATACTAACTGGGCCCCATCTGCAAGGTCACGCACTGTTTATGTTGATGACATGCACTGCTCTCTCACTCAATAATAATAATAATAATGAATGGACCGGTACCCTACGAAAATGATGACCATCAACATAAAGGGCCGGATATGTAGAACTGAAACAACAAAATCCTTTGGAAAACTTACCTGGTTATTATAAAACTGTTTCTCAAACAAGGAGAAGCCTGTCTTGAACCTGTGATTTTACAAGGAGGGACTAACAAACCTCCATTGAATACCAAGTCAGTATCACAATTGGCAGACAATACACAGTCCACTCGAGGTCTTCCAAAATAAATCCGAGATGGATCACCCAAGTTCTTTATTTGAACAACGTTCCCAAAACGCACATAGCCATCACTTACAACTGACAATTCTACCTGTGTTAATAGAAGACATTTAAAGAAATCATAAGAATAAATATCATCACCATCGACACCACCACTGCCACCACCATCATTAATCTCATAATTGTCATCATCATCATTATTATCAGTGTATGACGGATAAGTGACTCAATTTGTTGCATGTTGGAAAAACATTTTTTGGTGCAGCCCACTGTGTTCAGGGGTTCAAATCCTAACCAAACTGAAATTGCTTGTCATCCTCCCAAGATCAATAAACTAAGTCCTGGTGGTGGTGGTGGTGGTGTGCATGTGTGTGTGTGTGTGTGTGGGGGGGGTGATGTAATAAATTGTTCTATAAACGACATAGTTGCAGTCTGATGATGCCCGATATTGATAAAAAGATATTAATTTACAAACACACTAATTAATAAAAAATATAATCACAGATGAACATGTAAATGACATATCAGTAATTAATATGTTGTCAGTTGCCTGTAAGAAAGATACCAAACTCTGGCTCAGTTTATTTGATCAACAGTGGATACCATACAGCTAGCTGAGTGGACAGTATTGTCTGTGATTAAGGTATTTCACACTTAAAGATCAAATCCAAGAAAAAGTTGTTATTTAACCCCAGGTCAGCTCTGCTCTGACTGTGCAGCAGACCCACAACCAAAACTACCCAATCCTTTTCTTTGGCCTTGTGTACCTAGGACTGAGTTATCCAATGTAATTCTCTCTTTTCAAGATGGTTGGGTGTCATTCAAAGGGAATTTGGCTGCTATTTCTAAGTTCCGTTGCGGGTGATGTAGTCTCTTCTTGAATTCAATTCTTGCCTGGGGAAGACTACTCTTTGTTATTCAGGGTAAGATTTATCTCCCCTTTATGTTATTCAAAAGGAATCAGTGTTGTAGTTGAGGAAAGACTAGATATGAGAGTTGGAAAAAGGTAGAGCTAGGCTGTAAGAGAAAAAGAAGAATTATTATATTTATCATTTATATGGCATGTGATAAATGATAAAAAAATCTATAGTTTATCACTTAAAAATGAGAATATCAGTCTACTCATACAAAAAGTACGACAGAATAATGACTTATAAACCTTTAATGTACTTGGCAGTATATTATGGTGGCAAAACAAAGTACTGTGTCCATGCTAGGGACTAATATCTGTTAATATACACATTAACATGAAGGGGTGAGTCAGCAGAATTGCTAGCATGCCAAGTAAAATATTTAGTGACATTTTGTCCATCTTTACATTCTGAAAAGACTGACTTTGCCTTTCATCCTTTCAGGGTTGATAAAATAAGTACCAGTCATGCACTGGGGTTGATGTAATTGACTTACCCGCTCTCCCCAAACTTACTGGTCAAAATTTGAAAAAAAAGTACCATCTGAGCATGATTGTTGCCAGTGCCGCCTGACTGGCTCCCATAGCGGTAGCACGTAAAAAGCACCGAGTGTGGTTGTTGCCAGTGCCGGCTGACTGACCCTCATGCTGGTGGCATGTAAAAAGCACACACTACACTCTTGGAGTGGTTGGCATTAGGAAGGGCATCCAGCTGTAGAAACATTGCCAGGTTGGATTGGAGCCTGGTGTAGCCAACTGGTTTGCCTGTCCTCAATCAAATTGTCCAACCCATGCCAGCATGGAAAACGGACGTTAAATGACGATGATGATGATGATTTTATTTCTATTATGTATATATTAACATAACATTATCTCAATTATATATATGTTGATAATATAATTTATGTTACACATACGTGGTCCGATCAATAATATCCAGACTGTTGCCATAATAATGAAGCTAAAACACCCAGAATGAAGCTGCTTGACACAGATTGACTTTCAACTCTGCTGTGCATGTGCACTAAGCTTCAACATTCTAGCTCACTTTTGCTGTTTACAGCAGTGTTTGGAAGGAAGGTGTGTAGCGTGTGATCATCACATTGACCATGACAGAGAAAGTTGGGCAAAGAAACTGCATCAAATTTTGCCAAAAGCTTGGCAATACTTAGTTTTCAAAAAGTTTTCATTGTTCTCAACACAATCAAGGAGATTTTGTGCAACTGAAACCCAAGTGTCTTTTTCGTCAGCTGAAAGCAGTTTTGGCACAAACTTGACAGAGACGTGTCTCATACCCAAATTTTCAGTGATAATGGACTGAACTGGACCGTAATTAATCTGCACATCCTCTGATCACTCAGGGATGGTGATTCGATGATTTCCCCCCACAGCTGCACACACATCTGTGATGTTTTTCTCAATTCTGCTGGTTGTGGGTTTCCCAGAATGTTTGTCACTATCGACATTTTTTTGGCCATCTGGGAAATGTCTGAACCACTTGTGTGCAGTTCATACACTCCTCTCCATACATTTTCTGCAACTTTGCTTTAGGCCTCTGAACAGCTATCTCCATGACAACTTCCTCTGTCATGGTCAATGCGACAATCACACACTACACACCTTCCTTCCAAGCAGTGCTATAAACAGTAGAAGTGAGCTAGAACATTAAAACTTAGTGCGCATGTACAACAGAGTTGAAGGTCAATCTTTGACAAGCAGCTTTATTCTGTGTTCTTTAGCTTCGCTCCTATGGCAACAGTCCGGATACTTATTGATCAGACCTCGTAATACCATTTATATTACATATATATCGTCATAAACATTAGAAAAGTCTTCCCAAGGGAAGAATGCATGACTCAACATAAACTGGCCCTTAGACTGGCTTCAGTCTAAGGGTCAGAAAGATCCTGAGACATAAGCCAATATGGGAAAGGAGCCTGTGGGAGCTCAAGGATCCCTCAACTGGGCAGAGATTTAGAGAGGTCCTCGATGAAGCCTATGAGGAGAAGGAGGGAGAGATAGAGACATATGATGTAGAGGACAAGTGGAAGTTCCTACGGGACAATCTACTAAGGGAAACACCTGATTTGTGGTTGGAGCAAAGTGTCTGCCAGACCAAATGTGACATGGTGGTGGAACTGTGATGTTGACGGGGCCATAAAAGAGAAAAGATGGGTCTGGAAAGAGTGGAAAAGAGGGTGTGGTGACAAAGACATCGGGTCTATTTAGCTAGGGTAGAAGCAGAGAGGAAGAGGTTTGCCAAGCATGAAGATCAGAGCATGATCTACAGCCTGAAGATCAGAGACTTGAAGTGTTCCAGATTGCTAGACAGTGTGTCATTGAGAGTCAAGAGAAGGGTGTGTGGATGGATAAATGGTATGCTTGCACTTAGTGATGTGGACGAGAAAGAAACATGCAAAAATTGTTATGCAAGACTGTTGAATGTGGTGAATGAATGGAATAAAGGGAGTCTCCCTCATGTGAGCCCAATAGAGGGACCAGGAAAACTAGGAAAGCCCCTGGTCCATCCAGAATCATGGCTAAGATGCTCAAAATATTCAGTAAGGAAGGATATGGGCTGGTCACCCACATAGTTTAATCAGGTCATTTAGAAAGGTGTAATACCCAGAGACTTGCTTGAATAGCAGCATTATTGTTAGCTGCTACAAGGGTAAGGGTGATGCTTTAGATAGAAGCAATTATAGAGGCATTAAACACCTGGACCAGGTGGTGGAAATTACAGAGTGAGTCATAGTCCAATTAATTAGGAGAGCAGAATTAGGCTAGACAAAATGCAGCTTAGTTTTGTCTGGGGAAGAAGCACTACTGATGCTATCTTCAGAATCAGCCAACTGTAAGAGAAGAACTGAGCTAAGAATAAACCAGCATACCTGACGTTCGTTGATCTAGAGAAAGCCTGATATGTGATGTGGTGGCGTTTGATGAGGCTAAGGATAGATGAGTGGTTGGTGAAAGCTTTATAGGCCATGTACAAAGATGCTGTCAATAAGCTGAGAGTTAATCACAAGTGCAGTGAAGAATTTGGTGTCCAGGTAGGGGTCCATCAAAGCTCAGACCTCCATCCCCTCCTTTTCATTGTCCTCCAGGCCATAACAGAGGAATTCAAAACCAGCAATCCCTGGGAACTACTATATGCTACTGATCTTGCCCTCATAGCAGATTCCATATCAGAGCTAGATGAAAAATTGCAGGTGTGGAAGTAAAACCTGGAATCTAAGGGCCTTAAGGTTAACTTAGCAAAGGCTAAGGTCCTAATAAGCAAGAAAACTGACAGGACCCCACCCCACTCATGTAGGTGGCTCTGTTCAATTTGTAGGAAAGGTGTAGATTTACAGAAAAAGAAAACCAACCGATTCACGCATTACAAATATAATCTGTAAGTGAAACAGAAAGAAATATGAAGACATTGTTTTTGTTATCTACATTGCAACAACAGAGGTTTGTATCTTTGTTAGAAACCAGTTCCTTCCTCAGAGGAAGAATTGAAATGATTAAAAACAGAAGAGAACACACACACACACACACACGCATGCATGCATGCATGTGTGCACACGCACTTACATACATGCATACACACACATTCATCTAAATAGTTCTTACATCTGACAGATTTGTCTCAGAAAGCCAAAATATTTTACTCCCTCGTCAAACATCCCAGATAAATGCCAGCATTGGGGGATTTTCCGAAGGATGTCTTCTGTAGAAAGAACATATATGTGGGGGACAGACTTCCATGATGTGCATTTAACCAATTAAAATCAAGTTATTTAATGAAGAGAACAATCATTAGTGTTAATAACAGTTGTCAAGAAAGGCAAAGCAGATAACTGAAATACAAATTGGTTAAAAATCAGTCATGGAAGTGGTTGCTGTGGCAGTGATGGGGTTAGGGTTAGGGTTCAGTGTTTTTAAGAAGCTTGGAAGTATTTTTGATTATTATTCTTCATCAAGGGAATAGAGTATTACTGGTACCAAACCTTAATGTTGACCACTTTCAAACCTATTGCACACAAACTAAACACACCCTGTCATACCCAGAGATGTGAAATGTTGGGTGGATATATCATTGAATTACTGCTCAGATCTTTCTAGATGCCAACTAGAAATATTTTATGGGATATTTGGACAATTTCTTTATATCCTCCCTTAACTATTGGAAAATAGGTCCCAGATCTTTTGTGAGTGTAACCAGATACAAACTGGTGTTTTATTCAACAAGGGAAATCATCTCTCATCTACACAGCAGCAGCAGCCTCTCAGGTTTTATATTTCAAACTGTTACACTGCACACATACAGACCATGGTTATGCATGTGTACCATGTGGTGGTGCCATACTAAACGAGACAATGACATTTTGTCTTTGAGGGACTTCTGAGCTCTGTATGAATATTTCTTACTTCTCTAACAAACTCTTTCTTTCATCTACCATCACATAATAGAATCCTCTTTCCTTGCTTTTACTCCTGCTGCTGCTGCTGCTATGGCCATTACCACCACCGCTGCAGCCATCACCACCACCACCACCACCACCACCACCACCACCACCACCACCACCACCATCACTACTACTACACAAAGCATAAGAAGAGAAAAAGTATAAACGATTATGTTTTTACTGGTTGGAGAAGTTTTTCCTTAACAAAGGCAGTTTTCTGCATCAAAAGTTCATTCTGAGATTTCTTGTGCAGGAAATCTTTTATAGTTTCCTGAAAAATATAAAAATAAAGAAAATTTAAATCATCATAAATATCACTCGATGCTAACAATCACCAATTACATTTTAAAAGAATGGTAAGAATAACAACAATAACAATGATAAAATCAGGAAGTATCATTATCTCCTTGTTCAATGTCACAGATCCACACAGAATATCTTTAAAAATAAATAGCTTATGCCCCCCCCCCCACCAATTCATAACTTCTACAATACAACACTAATGGTATTAAAAACACCTTTATAGAACTAAATGATATTCTTATTACAATATTCATGTAGCAATAATTCTGAAAACATTCGTATTACTGGAATACCAATACCTACCATTCCAAATTATACCCAAACTATAGTTTTATAATAAGAAGGAAAATCGGCATTCAATATACGGATTTCACAAATGACATTTGTAAACTAATTGGGAACAACACTACACAAAGAATGCAAGCCTTCAAAACATAAACCAGTTTATAGCAGAGACTCCATCTAAGAATATCTGAAGAAGGAATTGTATTCCGAAATATCCTCGGACTATAGATAACTAAATTACAACAGGGATATATATTACATATCTTTTGTATTATAGTGCATTGTTGTACCATTCAAAACTTTTTATTCTTTATAAACCAATAACATGAAGCACATTAATACAATAAACACACACACACACATTCACACACATGCATGCACACACACACACACACATAGTCCCTCACTCAGTGGGCATGATGGTCATTAATGGAACTAGGCGTGGATGAATGGCTTATGAGGCACAACATACAAGCTATGTATGAAGGAAGAATTTACAAGGTGAGAATCAGTCATGAGTTCAATGATGAAGTATTTAGTGTGAAGTTAGGGATCTATCAGGGCTCAGTTCTCAGCTCCAAGCCACAACAGATGAATTTAAGACCAGCTGCTTTTAGGAACTCCGATGTGTTGGTGACTTAGCTCTTGTAGCAGAATCAGAAGTGAAACTGAAATTCTGGACATGGAAATAAAATCTAGAATTGAAGTTTATTGTAAGCAAAAACAAAAGTTTTACTGAAAAGACAGGACCCTTATGGTACCAAGGAAATGGCCAGGCTCCATCTGCAGAAAAAGGAGTCAGTAGAAATTTCATAAGGAACACTGGATATAAGCAAGGGAGACACTCCAAGAGGTGTAGGGGGGGGGGATCAAAGGCATGGATGAAGTCAGTTTTGGCAAGGTTTTTACAGCTGGATGCCCTTCCAAATGCCAACTACTTTACAATGTGGACTGGATGCTTTTTATGCGATACCAGTACTGGCAGGGTCATCAAGTAGCTTGCAAGGCAAGGAATTTTTGAGAGGGGAGGGGGCATTGGAGGAGGAGGTGATCTTGTGTCAGATAATGAAAGGTTAGAGTGAGACAGAGAGACAGAAACAGACATCTTGCTAAAGAGGAGGTACATGGTTATCTAGAGAGAGGAAGAGAGAGAGAGAGAGAGAGAGAGAGAGAGAGTTAACAAGAATGAGGACAGAAATAGGTGTGCTGCTGTAAAGGAGATATTTGGTTACCAAACCAGAAAGAAGAGCAAGAAAAGCAGAAAGAGAGAATGAGGGTAGAAAGAGGTGTGCTGTTGTCGAAGAGATCCATGGTTACCCAGTTAGAGGAAAGAGCAAGAAAAAATGAGAGTGAGAGAGTGGGAAACACCAAGGGAGAGCAGGAGAGAGATGGAGGTGAAATGCCAGGGTATACTCACAAGGAGCAGGGATCAGAGTGGAGCTGGGATGGTGGAGTAAGGAAGAGAGAGAGAGATGAATGGTGGCAAGGTTCAGGTCATATCCTCAAGGTATGGAGGTCATAATATGTGTGGTCAGGTATTGCCAAGAAGGCATGAGTAAGGTGTGTGGGGGTGGGGATTGCAGTGACTGGTGAGAACCTGGGTATAAAGAGGGGATGGGGAACACAGTGATTCGGTGAGCAAGGTGGTGAAGGCAGGATTGGGGATGCAGTTTGGTTTGTTGGGGTAGGTTGTGTGAAAATTTTATTGTTACATGTGGGTGGAACACAACGCTTCTAGAACTCAGTTTCATTGATGTGGGCGGGTCTTCTTCTCTAGAGCCTCATATTGCCAGACATCTTGGTCCGTTGTCATTTTCTCCATGAGCCCCAACATCCTGAGATCAGTCTTCACCACTTCATCCCATGTCTTCCTGGGTCTCCCTCTTCTGCCGGTACCATCCATTTTCAGTGACCAGCACTTCTTTATACAGCTGTCTTCATTCACATACATCATATGTCCAAAACAAATGTAGTCTCTTCTCTTGCATGCTGCATTTGATTCCTCTTATGCTCAATTTTTCTCTCAACATATTTGCGCTTTGTCATTCATGCACACTGATGCAGTACATGCAGTGGTGCATACTGCCTCCATTCCTCTCTAGCCTACACATATCCTCTGCATTCAGAGCCCATGTTTCACTACCATCATACAATCTACCTTCCGTCATCATCACCGACATCATTTAATGTCTGTTTTCTATACTGGCATAGACTGGAGGGTTTGACAGGAGCTGCACCAGGTTCCATACTCTGTTTTGGCTTGGTTTTTACAGCTGGATGCCCTTCTTAACAATAACCATTCTACAGAGTGTACTGGGTGTTTTTTATGTGGAACCAGAACCAATTCTTTCTATATACAGGGTGGGGTGAATAAATTGTCGTCTAAATTACGCAAAAATGAAAATAACACTGACATTTCATTTTAACAGATATATTTACCAAAATTACATAAAAATATGTTGAATTACTAAAGAGTAAATTTATTCAATAAAATTGCCTTTGACTTCAACCACAGCTTCCAGATGACTTCAGAATCTTCTGCAACTCTTCTGGACGGTCTTCTTGTTTAAGTTGGTGAATGCTGTCATAATCCTTGCCTTCAGTTCATCTTTGGTGCTACAAGGAGTTTTGTTGGTCTTTCACTCAACTGCGCCTCACACATAATAACCAAGGGGGTTGCAGTCTGGGGAGTTAGCTGGCCAGATGTTAGGGGTGATGTGATCACAGAAATTATATGACAGCCATGACTGAGTTCTCCTGCTTGTGTGGCGTGGTGCAGAGTCCTGTTACCAGACCTAGGGTCTTCCAGCAGCCACCCTCTTGACCTAGGGCAGCACTACCTCCTCCAGGCACTTGATGTAGGCCTCCGTGTTGAGTCTGAGGCCATGTGGGAAGATGAATGGAGGTATAACATTGCCATTACTAGTAATCACTCCAAAACACCATGATGTTAACTGGATGTTTGAATTTTATCACTCTCGGTATATGTTTTGGGGACATGGCAAACATACAGATTGACACCCAAACACTCTGAAATGTCCATACTGGAGCTTCCAGCATGAATGCCAAGCAGTACAGCATGTCATTTCCAAATTTCTGGCAGAGTGAATTGCATATCAAAAACTAATAATGCGCATGTGCAAAATTACGAATATAAAATGGTGACAATTTACCCATCGCACCCTGTATATGTATGTATATAAATTCATACATATTCATTATCTTGTACTTCCTTCTCTATCTCTCCAAATTATGATGCTTGAGTTGGGAAGGATTGCAACATACATCTTTGTCCCTACTGATCACCACCACTGTTGCTGCCACCATCTCCACCAATGGCCCTCCTCCTTTCTGTTAGTTCACTCTTCCATTTCTTATTTCTTTATTGCCCACAAGGGGCTAAACATAGAGGGGACAAACAAGGACAGACAAAGGGGTTAAGTCGATTACATCACTCTTCCATTTCTGACATCCATCAATCACCTTCCTTCACTTCAACTATCCACCAACCGCATCACATCCATCCTTTATCTCTCTTACCAAATCCACCTTGAATACTCCTACCCAATCTTGTATACAGCCATGTTTACAATAAACTTGTTCTTGTCCTTTCTTTCATACTTTAACTCTCAACATCTAACAAATTCATCTCCCTCTCTGCTGTAGGCCCACCGAATCAAAGGGGATCTTTGTCTTGTAAGCCAGGTAGTGAACTCACTAGTTTGGTGTTAAGAAGGGCATCCAGCAGCCATAGAAACTATGCCAAAGCAGACACTGGAGCATGATGTACTCCTCCAACCTATCAGCATGCCACTATGGAGGACAGGTGTTCAATGATGATGATGATACACACACACACACACACACACATATCATCATCATCATCATTTAATGCCTGTCCTCCATGTTGGCATGAGTTTGATGGTTACACAGGAGATAGACAACCCAAAGAGTTACACCAGGCTCCAATTGTCTGTTGTGGAAACATTTCAATGGCTGGATGTCCTTCCTAATGCCAACTGCTTTACAGTGTGCTTTCTTTATGAGGCACCAGCATGGATGCTTTTATGTGACTCCAGTTGACTATCAATTCAATGGTGACTTCTTCTTCAATTGTAGATTCTTTGATGATTTTTACATCTGATTCTTCAATGTGAAGCTGATGGCACTCACGACTGTTTGACTGAGGAGACTTGTTATTAATCTATATTAATCTTGTTGTATTTCTTGAACTTCCTGCCAAGAGCATTTCTCCTCCACATCTTCAATTGCTCCTCTCGCAGTAAAAGACAACTGAAGTGGACCACAGGTTGTGCTATTAGAGAGTTGATATTACTTTTCTTGAAAAGGGCCTTCAACTGGTTTTTTAAACTCCATATGCAGTCCTCCAGCTAGTTGATGACCATGGTGTAGCTTGTTTTAGAGAATCCTATAAGAGATACAAGCCAGACATATGCACCACATGACCAGGGCAACTCAGATGAGGCCTGTATTCAATGCTGCTGGTGTTGTTTAGATGGAGGACTATTATACTTAGTGAGGGCAAGTGGCTAAGTGGTTAGAATATTCTACTGATGATTGTAACGTTGTGAGTTCAATTCCTGGTGGCATGTTGTGTCCCTGAGCAACAGGCTTTATTTCATGTTGCTCCAGTCCAATCTGCAGGCAAAAAATGAGTTGTTGAGACTACATTTGTCTGTGGAGTACTCAGCCATTTGCACATTAACTTCATGAGCAGGTTGTTTTGTTGATCTGATCGACTGGGACCCCCGTTGTCATAACTGACAGAGTGCCAGTTATTATACATAATCCAGACTAAAAGAATTTTTTAAAGACACTGCATATTAAAGAACTTCAGTGGCTTAATATGGCTCATATATATACATGTCTCATATTTGCATCCATAGAAATGAGTACAAACAAACTGCCCAGTGGACAAGAACCTTCGTGTGGAGGCTCAGGTAATTATTTAGAAAGATGATCCTAGAAGTCTAGATGTGGTGGTTCAGAATCTGCTCATTCCGTGTGTGAAGTTATTGGGAATGATGTTGCCTAAGATGGTGTAATTAGCGAGAAAACGGAGAGGGGGAAATAGGGTGGTGTAGGGGGGGCACTGACAGATGACGTCAGTTTTCTGGATGTTAATTGTTAAGCCCTTTTATAAACGGCAATGACTACTGAGATGGCAAAAGCAAGAGAAGAAACCTGGACATTTTAGTCTCTGCATTTCGTTAAAGCTGTTTTGAGCCACACGAACTCGACTATCATAACTTCATTCTTATAAATTTGGCAACTTGGGCTTATAGCTATTAGTCGGTCGCTTGGCAACAAACAAGCTTTAGCTGAGTAGAATCTTGAATATAGTTTCGATTCTCACTTCAGTTACACTTTGTGAAAGTTACGAGCCACAATATTTCATTCTTCTTTATATATAAATCCAAGATCTTCTGCTCAGTAAACAAAGAAGTCAATAACATATCTTAGAATCGAATTAATCAGCTGTACATACATCCTCCATCATAAAAATAGGCAGGCGTTAAAACCTTAAATAAATAAAAGGAAAGATATTTTTGCTAACCTCTTCGAGAACAACATCTTCAAACCAATTTCCTAATCGAACAGCAGGTGTGTAGACGTTTTTGTGCCACATTACTCTGAGTATTGTTGATATTGAAAATCAGAGTTTAAGGTCAAAAAAGTTAGTGACGCTGTAGCCATAGTAACAAAGTGCTGAGTATTTAAATATACTATCATTAGACTAAATATAATTTTAGAAAATGAAATAAGAAAATAAAATTAAGCATTTAACTAAACCAATGCAGATGGTACCGAGGATTTTAAAAATTGTTAAAACTAAAATAAATGCTTCATTTTATTTTATTGACAAATGGAAAAATGAAAAGAAATTTACTGTCGCTGTGTAAGTGTGCTGCTGCTGCAACTAGTGACTGCCATGTGAAGCGAAACGAAAACTTTGCAGAACCGAAACGAAAGTTTCTGTTTTCTATTTTATTAAGAAATTTATATAAAACCCGGAATTGACATCGTCGCAATTTCTCTTCCCACCATTTGGCTCGTAATGGACTTTTGATGTAGGTTGGTCTTGAAATGCTTCTCATGTAAACTATGATGACCTAAGGAAAGCTTACATAATTTTATTTTTTGATGTATAGTTTATGGGGGAATATATTATTGAAAAGAAGTTGATTGAAAGGATCACTTGAAGTTTATTTGTATTTCTTTGGTCGTTTATTATCAATTTAGTGTGGGTCTCCCCCCGCCTCCTACTACGTCACTGGTAGCGGCCATTGTGCTTGAAGAAGGCAAACTGGTGAGGAGGAAATATTACAAATATTACCATTGATTTAGCTGATTACAGACTGCAGGATCTCTATAAATCCAAACTTATAAAGAGTTTGTGATGGCTTCGCGAACCCAGAGAAATGCTGGCCTTGTACAACGTAAGAATATCAATTCTTCTGAATTCTGTGATCCGGACACACAACAACAGCAGCAAATTGAGAATCGTCAAATCGACGTCGAGGACGAATTGGATCATGACTCCAAAGAAACTCGATTAACTCTCATGGAAGAGGTCTTATTGCTTGGTTTAAAGGATAGAGAGGTAACACACCACACTTCATCTTTATTCACATCCTCCTCTTTCAATCCTTTCTTTACACATTTCTTCTTATTATTACTTTCCAACTCATTTCATAAGAATTCTTTCCTAATGTCTTTTCTGTTTTTTGCCCCCAACTCACGAAATATTTCTATGTCATGGCTTTTATTTACAAAATTCCCGTCCATTACACTATTTTTAATATGATAATAGTAATTGCTATTATTTGTCCTCTGTGTTTCTGTTGAAACTACATTGAATGTTTTTATATTTGGTTTCTCTCTGAGAAATAATTTCTGTCCTGAATTGATTTGGTAAAAATGGATAAATAAATCAACAGTAAAATGTGTGTTCCTCTCTTCGTGCTGGCGTCAAGTATTAATTGATAGAAATTATATCAGTCAGTGGTTACTGTCTTCTCTTCAACAGTTTCTAATTAATTACGGGAAAGGCTTCAATCTCACAACACCACAGCACGGCCCCCCCCCTTTTCTTTTTAAAGAATGATATATTATTTTACCTGACATATCAGTAGTGAAAGGCTGTATCGGCATCTATTTATGTTTTGCTACAGTAGTCGATCTCTCTCTCTCTCTCTCTCTCTCTCTCTCTCTCTCTCTCTCTCTCTCTCTCTCTCTCTCTCTCTCTCTCTCTCTCTCTCTCTCTCTCTCTCTCTCTCTATATATATATATATATATATATATATATATATATATATATATATATAGGAGAGAGAAAGAGACGTACATTGTATATGCTGTGTATTTATTTGATGGCGTATTTGTTGAGGCAATAATAATAATACTTGTCATTACATTTCCAATAGGGAAGGCTCCTCCTAGTTATTAACTGAAATATTTGAGTCATCGCCACAAGCAATACAATATGTTATGTAAATTTAGAACCGATTCCACCCTCATCAGATCTGCTCTCATCAAACGTATATTTCAACTGTGACAATTCTACCAGGACCACCCAATGCAACAGCGTGTTCTTTCCTAAGAGGATAAAGGTATGATTTGAAAGAGGTTTGGCTGCTATTTTCAACATGTTGTACGACTGCGTAATGGTTGACTCGGCTTTCATTGCTCTCCTATGTACGTGTACATCTGACTACTGAAAGGCAATCCACCACCAGTTTATTATTCTACATAACTATGTCAAACGCCTTTCACTATCCTTGAGGAGTCGCTGTCTTATCAGGACTAGCCTTAATGATTTAAAGGAGTTGAATGTTTAACAATTAGGGTCCCTGGCCATGCAACCCCTCTTAAGGAAATCAAAGCTTCGCTTCAGCTGACTGAGCTAACACTATTAATACTTATTCATTCTTATCTAATCAATCAATCCACATTTGCATGACTGATGTTACTGAGGAAGCGACATTTCGTAAGCAAGAAAAACACACAGGAATCAAATTGAAACGGCGACATCAACAGCTTCGCTCTGTTTCATTGCTGAGATACAAAACAAGTATATTTCCTTCCACCTATTAAAATATATATATATATATATATATATCTAAGTAAGAAGTCTTATTGGACGCATCGGTTGTGTATAATATTGATTCTACTATTATTGGTATGATTGACCCTCGGTGGTTGGAATATATCGTCCAGAGGTGAATTTTGAACTCCACACAAACTTTCTAACAACGTCTGTACAAACTTAATTTTTTTCCATCATCGCTAGTTTCTAATATTTCTTCACACACACAGACACACTCACGTGTGTGTGTGTATAAAATGTTTTTTTAAACTTTCTTTTCAAAAGTAATTTGTTTACATAGACTCAAACCCTTCGATAGATAAATTGTGATGGTCATAGGAAAACAAAACAAAACAAAAAAAACCCTGTTCATATTAAAGATTTCCATGCTGTACAATGGGTTGGTGTGTTAAACCTCGTCTATTATAATGACAACATTTTATGCATGTTCCAATAACTGGGATGTCTGACCAAAAGAAAGGCAGGATAGTCCTGTTTAGAACACTTTTGATCATAGTTCTCCCCCAATCGGAGCTGCTCTGGAACTAAACAACTTACCTTTCTCTTTCACTTGTTTCAGTTATTGGAGTGCGGCTACGCTGGAGCACCACCTTGAAGGATTTTTAGTCAAACAAATCAACCCCTTTATTTTTTTTTCTTTCTAACGGTTTCTATTACTGAACAGCTAAGTTACGAGGATGTAAACAAACCAACACTAGTCAAGCAGTGGTGGTGAGACAAACACAAAGACACACACACACACATAGATACGATGGGCTTCTATACATTTTCCATTGACCAAGCTCTCTCACAAAGCATTGGCTGGCCTGGAATTATTGTTGAAGACACATGCCTGAGGTGCTGTGCAAGGGAAGAGGGAGGGGGCTAAACCCCAAACCATATGGTTGGAAAGCAAGCTTCTTAAACCACCCAGCTATGCCTGGAATAAACTGAGAGGTCACCACCACAATATGAATTTGAACATAGATATCTTGGTTGAGATATTGGGCCTAACAGACCTGTAGCAACATAGGACATTACTAAACAAACACATATTGAGTGTCACAGGCTTGTGGCAGCATGTGGCCATTACTAAACTGACCAACACATTCCAACATAGAAAAGCAGATGATAAGTGTAAGAGAGAATGTCTACACACGATTACTTGACCTGCAAGAGATCATACTCTTCTCTGCCATCTTCCAAACTTGAAAGACTTTGGATAACGTGATCTTCAATACATTATGTTGGTGGTTGGAGTGGTCATTAGGTGTGATGGAGGGTTAAAGAACTATTTCTAATTGTGGAAAGAACCCCGTAGAAGAGGTAGGCCCCGGAAGATGTGAGATGAAATGATGAGAAAGGATATTCAGATGCTGAAGAAATGACAAGAGACTGGGAATTGTGGCAATTTGCTGTACTTGAGAAGGTACATCAAGCTAAGTGCAATGGCTGTCTTCCATCCATCCATCCAGGCATGCACCTTTGCAGGTGCCAGTGGCATGTAAGATGCACTTGTGGTGGTGCTGCTGCTGCATACATGCACCCATGACAGTAGCCTGTAAAAAGTAGTCGATACACTCTGTGAAGTGGTTGGCATTAGAAAGGGCATCCAGCCATAGAACCCATACCAAAACTGACAATTGGAGTCTGGCCAGCTCCTGTCAAACCATCCAACCCATGCCATTATGGAAAACAGATGTTAAATGATGATGATGACAATTGAAAGGAGTGATGCTATTGTCGTCATAACAGTGTGCTGTGTGTGGACTTTGCAATACAGATGCCTTTAAAAAGGTGGTTCTCATCGGGGGTCCAGATAAGATTTTGTTGTTAAAGTTTATACACAATAAATTGGTTACAGTTCGATGCACAAAATATTTTAACAATTATTTATACTATTCCTAATAATACTTAATTATAAAAGTATAATAGGATTTTATTATGAGGGTCTACCCAAGTAAAATAATCAAAGGGGTTGATTGGCAAAAAATGGTTGGGAAAGATTGCTTTAAAAACAGATTGTAAGGCATTAATTATTTCTGTGTTTGCTGTGTCGATTTAGGGACAAGATTGAAATTTAATTGGGAATTGAAACCTGATTGCAGAATTGTTTGAGGCAGGAATTATCATGGCATAAACTCATTTTCGGTGTAGTTGTAGAAGGGTCTTTGAGTTTTTGAAGAAGAAAAGGAGGAAGTTGTGAGGTTTATGGCTTGGTCATTGTCACATGTTTAGAAGAGATGGCGAATGAGATTATATTCATGTCTTTCTCAAGAATGACCACAAAACACTAATTTTGGTAATGCTGTAATTTAGGTCAAAATGTATGCACAAAAATATGTGTCTGTATTTTTTAGCTTACTTCATAGATGTATAAACTGCTATTTAGTTTCCATGCAGCAGGTGTCCCTTGATATGCCCTCTCCATTCAATCATTCTTTTGACATATAACATCTTGTGTTCATCCACTCGGCTCCTATTAATAGTCAGGCTGCTTCTAAACTGAGGAAGTTTAACAAGACTGAAACGTATTTAACATTGTCACACACTCACTCCCCACCGTTATTCTGTATGAACTGATATCAAATTTTATGGTTGTCTCTCTCTTGTTCTTTTTCTTTCCTTTTGATCAGAATCATTTAATTAAATATAGCTTGTCCTCATGACGAGCAAAGTAATTTCAATTGAAATTTTCTTGCCTCATTTCATCATTGGTGCTCCTACCCACTTTCCTGTTCTTGTGGTCATTGTTGATTCTTTTCACTTTTTCATTCTGCCAAGGCTTTGAAAGAGTAGAGATGGTCAGTAGATTGTCAAAATTAGAAAATCCTTCTCATATCAACCCCTGCAACAGCTGTTGGTCAGACAGCAATTTCCGAGTGTTGTTCCCCTTGTTTTATACACCTTTTACCCCAACAATTGCCTTGTGTGTGTATGTGTGTCATTATTGTTAATTTTTGTTACAATTTAGTTCTGATCAACTAGACTGACCAGAAAGATTCAATCTGTGACCATCCTCTCTTATTTTCATATAGAAACTATCTCTAAGCACTAAATATGTACTGCCTGCATATTTCAATGATTGCTATGACAGACTACTACGGATTACTCTGTGTGTGTGTGTATATGTATATACACATACATGTGTGTTTGTTAGCATGTATGTGTCTGTATACATGTTTGTTTGCTTTTTGATGTTGCCTATTTTATTCTCACCCTTGTCCTCTCTGCAATCCTCTTCTCTCTAGAAAACTCTGCTTTCTATCTTTCTCTCTGTCCATGTTTATTGTTGATTAGCCTTACTTCAGCCCTTATCATGTAAACCTGATGAGCTTTGACCATCCAGTTTTTTCTTGTGGGCTTTGCACATCTAGAACTACATTATCTAATGTGTTTCTCTTTTTTTCAAGAGATTTCACTCCTATATATACTAGGTTGGAGAGGTTCCTTGGTGTTTCTCTCTCTCTCTCCTCATGGCCATTTTTTCCTCTGAGTGAAATCTGAAAGCGTTTACCTTTTTTCCCCTTCACTTAATTCTTTAAGAACTCCACAAACCCTCAACCCATTCATCCCACTTTTGAAAATGCACAGTTGCACCTCTGTGTTCAGCTCAGACCTCTCAGCTGGTGGCAAACAGAAACAGACTTTGCTTCATTCTCAAATAACCTCTTCGGTTCATAAAAAGGTTAATGCCATGGTATTCAACACTCCTTCTTATGTTGGCAGTGTGTGTGTGTGTTTATGTTGTTAACAAGCTAGCTTTACTATCAAATGGATTACATAGGATGTACAGAAGAGTCTTTGGACATTACTATGTAGAGAGATATGAACATGCTCTCTCTCTCTCTCTCTCTCTCTCTCTCTCTCCCCATTCATACATATAAGGGTTGGATAAAACAATGCAAATATCTTGTTAAAAATAGAGTTGGTCCTCCTTTTGGCATCAATCACAGTTTTCATATGTGAAGGAATTGACTCATTACTGGTTCTGAACAGTTGTTTGAGGAATTTTGAGCCATTCTCACTGCAACAATGGCAGAGAGATGCAGCCACTCACTTGCTGCTCCAAAGCACTCTATAAATGTTTGATTATATTGAGATCCAGTGATTGTGTTAGGCCAGTCCAAGTAGTCTAAGTGGATATTGTTTTGTGCATTTCTTATTATGTGTGTGTGTCTACATCTATGTTAGTTTGTATGAAAGTGGTCAATGATGTTTCTTTTAACAGTAGATCCAAGCATTTTGTGCATTTGAAGCTGTGTGGTGTTTGTGATCCCTTACCTGATAAACAGGTGAAGAAGGTTAGCATCAGGAAGGAAATCAAGCTGTAAAACCACACCTCAAATAACATTTATCTAACTCGTGCAAACCTGGGAAAATGGAGCAGGATGACTGGAAAATATTCAGTGCTTGAAAAGCTTTGCTCGTCTAAACTAAGACTCTGGAAGCACAATGTGTATATATTCACAGTTGGGCCCCTTGCTCATTTTTCTCCTCAAGACATTCCCTCCACTCGTCATCTCTTTAGTATTCTGCTGCTATAAAACTTTTCTCTGATACCATTTATCTTTCTCACTATCCTTCTTCTTTGATACCATCTCACTTGATATCGATCCTTCATACTTAAGATTGCCTTTTCTACCCACATTGCTCATGGTTCACTCTCCTCGTCCATCAAATTATCTCTCCTTCACCACCACTGGCCATCTTTACTTTCACTTTGCAACCTACCCAACCATACATCATTGCTCTCTCTCTCTCTCTCTCTCTCATCCTTAAGCCTTCCCCACCACCCATCATATCTCTATCACTGACCCACCTCATCCATCACCTACCTAAATATGCTTTCTCACCATATTTACAACTTGTCCACCTTTGTTTCCCTGCCATTGCTATCTGGTGTTTTGTTGCATGAAATAAAACTCACCCTCACCACCACCACCACCACCACCAACAACAACAACAACTATTTCTGTTCTAGTCATCTATTAACTAAAACTATAATAGCAATCGATTCTATATTTCCCATGAAGACATTCCGAAAATGGAGGAGGCTTACTTGCAATTGAGTCTTGAGAAAACAGGAATAGAAACTAATAATTATTATAATTACAACACCAATATTTCTATTGTTTGACAGTGAGTGGGGTGGTGGGTCTTTGTTATCTTCTACAACACATCAAATAGTTTCGTTATTGCATGGATAATCCTTGGATTACTGCTGGCAAGAAAAGCTTTATCAAGTAACATTGCTTCTTGTGTGGGTGTGTGTTGTGCCTGTACTTGTAGTTTTTATACTTTTTTGTTCTTTTATTATATTGTACTTATATCTATCTCTCCACTCAGAATTATAATAATAATAATTCTTTTTACTATAGACATAAGGACAGCAGTTTTGAGGGAGAGTGGTAAATTAATTGCATTGATCCCAGTCCTCAACTGGTTCTTATTTTATCAACCCCCAAAAGTATGAAAGCAAATTTAACCTCAGCAGAATTTGAACTCAATACATAAAGCTGTGAGAAACGTCATTAAGCATTTCATTTGGTGTGCTAATAATTGCATTAGCTCATCACCTATACTGATAATTATACATTGAAGGCTTTGGATTGTTCTAAATGTATCAGAGCCCACACCAAAGCTAGGTTTATGAACCACCAGATCTTTTATGTATCACAGGTGGGGGAGTTAGTCAGGAATAGATCTAGTGTGATTGCATAGGTTGTTTGCTTGATCCGGATCACACTACCAACAAAAACTACCAAATTCTTGAGTACCTTGGCAGACATTGTAAATGTCTTATTTGGCAGATTGATGGGCTGGAAATTGTTAATGATGTCACCCCTTCCTTTCGTGTCCACTGCTCATTAGCTAATACTAGTAGCAATGTTCCCATGTTGTTGTCAATTATGATAGAAGGGTGAACAAGTCTAACATGTACCCAGAACGCATGTAGAGCAAGACCATCTAAGTCAGGTGATTTACCTTTGACACAGCTACTTGCAGATGTCCAAACAATGATAATCTCTTACTTTAGCACAAAGTCAAACATTGCTATTTGATGGCAAATATGACAGTCAATGAGTCCTCAGTCAAATCGTCCAACCCATGCTAGCATGGAAAGCGGACGTTAAACGACGATGATGATGATGATGATGATGATAAATGAAATTGGTACATAATGACTCCAGAAAGATGAAAAACAAAGTTAACCCCAACAAGATTTGAACCCAAATTGTCAAGACTCAAAAAAAACTAAGCATACCTTCTGGGAACTCTCCATGGTTTAAAAACAAAAGCATCAGCCAGCTGCATTATCCCTCTGAAACAAAGGACACATTGCACATTGTTGTCTCAAATGTACAGCAAAACAGGATAGTCATTGCCGGAAAGGCTTTGATCGTAAATGTACTGGATCAAGACTAATGTGGAGTTGAACAACAATGAAAACAAAATCATTTAGTTCAGGACCAGCTCTATCAACACTCTACCTTCTTTAATGTTATTGATAACAATAGGAATTGTTACATAGCTTTCTCTCTTTAACTCTGAGGACTTGTAACAACATATATCTGAAATCAATAATAATGATGATGATGATTTCTTTTATTGGCCAAAAGAGCAAGACATTGAGGACTACATCAAAAGATGAAATGCAACATGCAAAAAGATGTTTACATCAATGAAAAATGGAAAAAAAAACAGAAAAGGTATATAAATGGAATTCAGAAAAATAAATAAATAGAATCCCCAATTGTGGCTGAGTTCACTGAAGGTAATTTGGGGAAACTCCCCACGCAAAATGTTTGGCATTACTCTGCCGTCTCAAAAGGCATGGAAGGTATCCTCTTAGTTGGAAAAGCATGCTCAGAGTAGCCCCATTCAGCCTCACCTGTCTTTCCTGTCTCATCCACTTTTCAATAAATACACTAGAAGGTAGCACCTTTCCCTCTACCCTCACCTTCCTCTTCAAATAATGATGAGAGTTTGGTCAAATAAGAAAGTCCTCATCTTCAAACCCTTCAGATGGGTCCACCACACAGATTCATGCCATGCCTCTTTTGCCACAGCCACAAAAGCATAGAAATACCTGCCTCTGCTCTCTTTTTGATTACTTATTAAATAATGATGATTCCTGGCAGAATCATTAGCAGACCAAGCAAAATGCTTAGTGGCATTTCATCTGATTTTAAGTTCTGAGTTCAAATTCTGTCGAGGCAAGGTTAACGTTATCTTTCATCCTTTTGGAGTTCATAAAATAAGTACCAGTTAGGGGGTGGTGTCAATGTAATTGACAAGCCCCCCCTCCCCCACAAATTCAGGCCTTGTATAGACAGTTATAATAACACTGGAGTCAATGTAATCAACTACCCCCCAAAAAAATTTCAGGTTTTGCATCTAATCTGGATATTAGAAAGGTTGAGAACCACTGGTCTACTTGGTTGCTTGACTAGCTAGAAATAGCAACCAAACATCTTTTATATCACATTATATCACCTAAAAAGGGAAACATTAGATCATGTAGTGACACATACCCTTAACGGGGTGAGATGATCCTGATTGGAATAACTTTGATTGTAGTTCTGGTTTCGTTACAGGAATACATTATTTCTTTAGTCAGCAACCTGATTGTTGACTCTCAGTTCAGGGTGTATCACTTCCTAATTCCTTTGGGGAAATGCATCAATGTGGCAACTTCTTTCTTTTTCTCTTAATAAACCACTTCATTATGCAAGCAACGACTTTGTTTGTTTCATCATCATCATATGTCCGCTTTCCATGCTGGTATGGGTTGGACGGTTTGACTGAGGATTGGTGAGCCAGAAGACTGCACCAGGCTCCAATCTGATCTGGCAAGGTTTCTACAGCTGGATGCCCTTCCTGACACCAACCACTCTGAGAGTGTAGGGTATTCTTTTTAGGTGCCACTGGCCAGGGACCAGTCAGGCTGCACTGGCATCAACCACACCTGAATGGTGCTCTTAGCACGTGCCACCAGTATGGGTGCCAGTCAGGCGGCACTGGTATCAGCCACAACAATTTCACTTGACTCAACAGGTCTTCTCAAGCACAGTTTATTGCCCAATGACTGAAAGGTACTCTTAAATGGGCCGGTTATGCTACACTGGCGTGGGCCACAATTACGGTCTCACTTGGCTTGCTGGGTCTTCTCAAGCACAGCATATCTTCAAAAGTCTCAGTCACTTGTCATTGCCTCCATGAGGCCCAACATTCTTCCTGAGTCTACTTCTTCCACAGGTTCCCTCCACTGTTAGTGTGTGACCCTTTTTGACACAGCTGTCCTCATCCATATGCATCACATGACCATTCCAGTGCAGTCGTCTCTCTTGCACACCACATCTGATGCTTCTTATGTCCAACTTTTCTCTCAGGACACTTACGCTCTGTCATGTATGCACACTGACATTACACATCCAGCGGAACATACCAGCTTCATTTCTTGCAAGCTTACGCATGTCCTCAGCAGTCACAACCCATGTTTCACTGCCATGTAGCATGGTTGGTCCCACACATGCGTCATACGGTTTATTGCCCTTGTGCATTTGCCACACACAAAAGCTATCTTCCCAGTTAGCATTCCTTTGATATTGCTGTACCACTTATGTGTCCATAACTTACACCAGGTACATCTTATGGAGTTTGTATCTACACCTTTTCTACAGATCAGGCAGGGCTGTCTGCCTGAAGGGATTTGCGATTTGTCTGCCTTCCTACTTATTAAGACTTTGGTTTTTGCTAAATTCACTCTAAGGACCTTTGATTCTAGAACTTGCTTCCACACCTCAGTTTTTATATTTTCTTTTTCTTTTTCTTTACTTTTGTGTTCAAATAAAGGTTTTTGTTTTCCTGACTATATTTACTCCTTTTTTTTTTTTTGAGAGAGGATCTATATTAGCACAGGTCTCTCTCTCTAGAGAGGTGGTCTATATTAGCACAGGTCTCTCTCTCTAGAGAGGTGGTCTCAGGTTTTTATTCACACGCCTATTCACATTCTGTCACTGTCTTTCACTTATTCCCCTTCCACTGGTTTACAGGTCTCTTACCCTCTACCACTCCTATAATACCACCTTTTACTGATTTCAGCTTTGTCATGCTTTCTCAACCTTATGCTTTGTTAGTGCCCTTGTGTCAATTGTGAAGATTGTTAGCTATTTCTTATGTCAGTAAAGCTTTTGACTTCTACAGATAGCAATCAAATTTCCACCAATCACACTCTAAGAAAAAAAATGACAGGATGGTTGTGACTAGACTGCCAATGATAATAGACATGCTCTACAAACATGGGCTAAAGGTTAAACAACAAATCTGAGTCCACAACTTCAAAGCTGTTTTGAGTCTCTTGTGACAGGGGTGGATTATACCCAGTCTTGAAATAACATCCTTATCATTTAACTTCCCCTTTTCCGTGCTTGCATTGGGTTACGTGGAATTTGTTGAGGCAAATCTTCTGCAGCCTGGTGCCCTTTCTGTTGCCAACTCTCACCTGTTTCCAAACAAGATAATATATCCCATGGTCAGACATATTTTTCAAGGGGACTGGAAACAACAAGGCTTGTATGACAGTGATGCTCATTTACAATCATCATGTGATGTCAAGATAAGCGTACATACACATGTACATGACGGGTTTCTTTCTGTTTCCCACTCACAAGGCTTGGCCTGGGACTATAATACAAAACACTTGCCCAACGTGCCATGCAGTGAGACTGAACTTGAGACCATATGGCTGCAAAGCAAGCTCGTTAACCACACAGCTGCACTTGTTTATTAATATTGATTTCTAAGAAAGCTACCAATGGTGGAAGAGATTGATGTTGTGTATAACTATCTCGGAGCAATGGAAATTGAAGTGGACCTCAATGGAATTTGAAGTTTAAAAGTAGCTAGAAATGATTGGAACCAATGAGGATTTGATTTTCTTCTTTCCGAGCTCAATAAAATATCAGTCAAGTGTCGGAGTCTGTTGACTCTTTCCCCAGAACAAGTGGTTCACCAAATCAAACAATGGAAGAAACTAGAATTCATAAAACTTGCTTCGTAAACCTTATCACAGTTTATATTTTATTTATTTATGGCTCTCTCTGTGGTCGTCTTATGTGCTAGAAATAGCAGCCACATTTCCCTCAAATCACATACTACCATCTTGAAAAAGAAACGACACCTTGTCTAAGATATGCAAAAAAAAGAGATGGTCGTGTATGGACTGACTCTGATAGGTCTTCTCAATAAGGGTAGTCAGGCTTGTGGCCAAACATTGACGACTCTTATTTGGCTAATTGTTGTTTAAACATCTTGTATATGGTTGTTCCATTTGCTAGAAATAGCAGCTAAATTCTTAGTTTCACACTAGACAGATTGAATGTTGTCCATTCAAGATAAAAATTGGAATCGTGGCTGAAATGCTTTTCATTATTGGTCAGTTTGCATAAGGGTGGGGTGTTGACTGGAAGCGTGGCAACTAAGTTTTAATTTATCAACAATTACTTTCTGTGTAGAACAACTAGTGTTTATAATTCACTGACACCTGCACAGACACAGAGGACTACTACAAGACATGATGTGTGTGTGTGTACATTTGGGAAGGCCTCTATGGTGGAAATTGTCTCAGATAAATTCTGTGTAAGGGAAATTGTTAAAATGTATAAAAAGTACACCACTGGCCTGTTCGTGCCCAACAAACCCAGTGGTGTATTTTTACATGAACATGTTAATTACGACTGCATATACATAGATTTCAATCATTGGTGCTTGAGTATACTTCCAGTTTACATACATAAACAAACAATAGAAATTGAAGAGAATTGACCTGCTTGAAATAGTTTGTGTATTTTATATCAACTGCCTTTAAAATAAAAGTAATTCCATCAACACTATAATCATTTTAAAATAGTGGGTGGTGATGGCTTGAACAACTGTGATTATAGATTTGGTTTAGACTGATAGTCATGGTTTCTGTCATTTTAAATATTAAATATTATAATTAAATTAGTGTCTAAATTTACACAATATTCAATAGTAAAAATTAAATTCAAAATATTGAGAGAAAGACAAGTATAAGGTCATAATATGAAATATAAATATGTTCAATGTTATACTGAGAGGCAATAAATTTCTTTTCTATTAGTTATGTTCTAGAAAATATTGTTTTATTTATCAATTTACAATTAAACTAATTAACTGCAAAGGTGTAACCCACAATGTTTAGATTTAATTTGCTGACCTGTAATGTTACATTTCCTTGCAGCTGATCATATTTGCCACGTGGCGTGGCGGCAGAATGACATGCTTAACTCACCTCCTTCCATTATTATTATACCTCATTTCACCCTCCTCTCCCTTTATTCCTCCCACCATCACATTGTAAACTGCCCTTGTAATATCTGTCATCTGATACCCCTGTGTTTTTGTTTACTTTTCAGAATTTATGTATTTAAAATAAGCTCACGGGGGTGGGGGTGGGGTTCTTCTCCTTTTGTCTATCAAAAATTATTTGTATACAGTTGAAGTGTTCTAGCCTCAGCCTACAAAGAAGCGAAATAATTAATTAGACTGGTCTTTTTTTTTTTTTTTAAATAATGTTTAATATTTGACATGCCTAGAGTCAACAGTTGAAGTCCTGGAAATTCAAATGATTGCAATGGACGGGAATTAATCTACCAGATAGCTACAAAAGTATCTGTTCTGACCTAATTGTTTTGTTAGTGTGTGTGTATTTTGTTGTGCAATATGTTGGAAATCAGCAGAAGTTTAGTAGGATGGTGGAAGTTAGATATAAATATCTCAAATGAATATGAGTATTGTGTGTTTGTGGAGTTAAGTCCACAGTTAAATCAACGTTTAACGAGGTTTGATATTGATCCTCCTGAAAATAATAATATTCATCAACCACAGATAGCTTCACTGCTTTAAAGTTGCTATCAATGGCTGAATCTATCCTTTAGCGACACTCTTATTATTTTTGACACTGCTTGCCCGTTGAAGCCTTGATAACTCTTCTCATTACATCAAAATGATTTAATTTCAGGTAAATCATTTAATACATCAAAATAATGTTGATAACTTCTGTTACTGAGAGAAATAGGTTTTATTTTAGATATTGTTTGTCGGTAAATAGTTTTAATACAAAAGAGAGAAATTCTGCTAATAAAGTAGATTTTTCTAATATTTAAAATGAAAAATATTTTTACAAGTGTAACTGGAAATTTCCCAATTATTTATTTCTAATTTGTTCCAGTATCATCATCATCATCATCGTTGTTTAACGTCAGCTTTCTATGCTGGTATGGGTTGGATGATTTGATTGAGGGCTGGCGAGCCTGAAGGCTGCACCAGGCTCCAATCTGATCTGGCAAAGTTTCTACAGCTGGATGCCCTTCTTAATGCCAACCACTCCGAGAGTGTAGTGGGTGCTTTTTACGTGCCACCGGCACGAGGGCCAGTCGGGCGGTACTGGCAATGGCCACGCTTAAATGGTGCTGAATGACTGTATAGAAAATAATATTAGACATTGTTAGAATCTGAAAAAGAGATACAGGAATGCACACACACTTTTTACATCCACAATTGGATAGACTTTCTGAGGTAGTGTTTTATGGCTGGGTGCCCTTCCCTAACTTCAACCCTGCAAGTAAACTCTTACAGCATGCAGACAGAGAGGTTGGAAGGCATTCTATAATGTAATAGTCTTGTGATATGTGGTTGGACCCCTGTCTTTTTGTGCCTTTCATGTTCAGTTGAGAGATTTGTGTGATTGGTGGAGGATCCACCCATCGATGGTGTCATTGGTCTTCTGCTGGGAAAATGTTGAATTCCATAGGGTTGCTGTTCTGGAGAAGAAAGGAATGGTTAATGTGGGGGGGTCTATAGAGTTAATGAGGAAGAGAAGTGGGTTTAGGTGTAGTGAGTTAATATAGGTCCTAATAGGAGTTAAAAAGGTAGAGTGAATAGGAAGCTTGTGTTGTGCCAGTCAGTCAGTTGTCATTTGGTGGTGGTGGTGATAGGAGTTGCAGCAAATGTGGAAGTGATTAATCTTCCCTGTTTAGTCTCATCTGAGTTTTACTCTTTTACTTGTTTCAGTCATTTGACTGCGGCCATGCTGGAGCACTGCCTTTAGTCGAGCAAATCGACCCCAGGACTTATTCTTTGGAAGCCTAGTACTTATTCTATCGGTCTCTTTTGCCGAACCGCTAGGTTACGGGGACATAAACACACCACCATTGGATGTCAAGCGATGGTGGGGGACAAACACACACACACACACACACACACATATATATATATATACATATATACGACGGGCTTCTTTCAGTTTCTGTCTACCAAATCCACTCACAAGGCTTTGGTCGGTCTGAGGCGATAGTAGAAGACACTTGCCCAAGGTGCCACGCAGTGGGACTGAACCCGGAACCATGTGGTTGGTAAGCAAGCTACTTACCACACAGCCACTCCTGCGCTTTGTGAACATTTTGTAATGATCTAAAGTATTTTTCCCTAAAATAGTAAACATTTGTCACTAGGTATTTGCTTTCTTTCTCCAACTGAAAGAATTATTATTTCATTAAGTATTGTATACATCATTCGGTACATCAACACCTGATTTATCTTAATCCATCTCAGTTATTTCCCTCAGCTCAATTTTGTTTAACCCTTTCATTGCTATATTTCTATTGAAATACGGTACTATTGCTTTAGTTAATTTTCAAATTGATAAAGAATTTAGTAAAAATAACTTTGTCATTATTAAGCTGGTATTTTGAACATAGATTAACATGAAATTTTGGAAGATTTTAAACAAGAAGTTGGCATAGAACCCGAGGTAGTCTTAGACAAGTTGGTATTAAAAGGGTTATTGTTAGTATCTATTACTTTGGGCTAAAAATCTTCATAACTTTTGACAAATTCTCTGTTTATCAATCAACTCGCTCCATGAATATCAAACCTGTACTCTTAATGTCCCTACAAAGTCCAGATTTTCCACAAGAAACCCATTTCTTAAAATTAATTCCTAACTTGTTCCAATCTTCCTTTTTTTCTTTTTTTCTTCAGTGTGAATCATGATTAGTTATCACTAAATCTTTGTCTTTTTTTCCCTAAGAAGGAAATTCGAATCCCTTGACTATTTTGTCGATGTCATTAGGTTAACAACTGTTGGATTATTTAATCTGATAGGTTTTACTTCTCTTTACAGGGTGTTCAGACTAAATTTGACAATTTTTTATTTTTTTTCAATGATTCCTTATGTCAGAAACAACTTGAAACATTGATGAACAGTCCGTGGCATTGGAGAGCATAAAGATTAAAGTCATGGATGAGGAAAAGTTAGCTGAGAACTGGAAGCCATCTGACTATTGGGAAAGAGTTACCTGTATCAAGATTCATGTTGGGTGTCAAAATGGTGACATCATGACTGGCTCAGTGCTCTGTGAACACCGTAAAGGCTGTCGGATGTGATAGGGACTGCTGCAAAAGAGATTATGAAGCCATGGTCAGCAGGAAGGGACACAGTAGGCATTCTGAATGTATCTGCACACCGGAATTCATCCAGCAAGTGATGGAAAGGGCTTTGAGCTCCATTCAGATGGCTATGTGAAGCTGCTGGAGACTATGGTCAAAACCTGGAGAAGGTTGTGGCTGGAGGGTCATATAGGGGTAGCAGCATTGATTCAGCTGCCTGCCATACCTCTGGAAGTGGTTGTCAGAGAATTTCTATGACTTCACCAGCCCCAGTTTCTGGTCTCTTAATTCCCCTGATTCTAATCCCATGGATTACTATATATGGGGGCCATGGTTGAGAAAAACACTGGCTACTCTGCCTACAACACTAAGGCCGAGCTGGTGTTCAAGATCAAGGAAGTGCTCAAAGATCTTTCTAGAGACATAGTGAGGAACACCTGTCCCAGATTCCAGAGCCATCTTGAGGCTGTGGTGGAAACTGAGAGTAATTATTTTGAGTAAGCTCTTATCTCTTAGCCATATTGATATTTTTTGATGTTTTAAAATACTTTTATTTTTGGATGGGATATTGTGTTTTCTTTTCCTTATATGCAAACTGTGAAATTTAGCCTGAACACCTGCTATTTTGATTTTAATTTGGGGTTTGTCAGTTCTTCTTGAAATTCACTCAAAACTAATTTACCTAATGACAATGTTTAAACATTTGTTCATTACTGTTCATTCCATGTCAATACAATGTCTTATGTTGTACATTTAGCTAACCATTCATCCTTCTTGCTTCTGCTCATTCCTAAGACAGTTTGTTACCCACACCATGGGTTAAAAATTGTTAGTGATGAAAGTGGTAAATGATACCAAAAAGGTAATCTTCATGTCCAGTTTAACATGAGTACGTTGTTAGGACACTGAATACTGTGTTATTAGCCTTGAGAGACCCTCCCTTATAGGCGCTTGGTGCATAAAAGCACACACACACACACACAATGTGGTTGTAGCAGACGAGAATCGTGTCATGAGTGCTGGAATTCCCATATTATGTGATTTCATTCTTTTATATCTTTGTATTGGATGTAATGAAGCAAGGGGGAAGAAAGCAGACCCACGATGCAATCCTGTTCCTCTTCCACGAGACTCAATGCTCTACATCAACGACCCACAGTGAACTACTGCCAATCACTCACAGTTTTGTTTTTCTTTTTTATTTTCTAACAATGGGTCAGTCTACCTTTAGTCACTTGGGGGTGGTCAGAATTCTGTCACAACATCTCCCCTTTTTAGAATCAGTCTTCCCTGTCTTCTCCACTCTGAGTTTTGGTATATCTTATGCTTAGGACTCAATTCCAGTGGAAAAGAAATCAGCACACACTTTGATTTTATTATACTTTTGCTTAACCAACTCAGTTGGTGATGTCCATTCAGAGTATACCACTTTTTGGATAACTCCAGTTTTTTTCTAGTCTCTCTAGGTTTATCTATTCTAATGCTGCAAACAGGACAGTTTTGTTTTTGTTTAAATACTGGTCTGGCGTTTTCATGTATTTGAAACCATGCCTTCGTTTTGGAAAAGTACTTAAAATTTTTTCCAATTCATCTGATGACTTATTGGAGGAAAAACCATTTACATTTTTACAGAAAAGATTTATGGAGAGGTCCCATAAATTAAACAATTCCATCCAGTCAACACGGATTCGGTTTTGACATTTTTTTGTCTATTCTCTTATTCGTTACCGGTCAATGTGCTTGAATCTCAGAACAATCCTTCTCTTCATTTTTATTTGTCATGTTGTACATTAACAATCTGCTGTCATTCTTCTGCTACTGTCTACAGAGTTAAATTTTGGTTCTGTTCTAATTTTGCTAATATCCGGGAATGTATATCTGCACCTTTGCTTGCAGTAAACCCTTGAACCAAAATTAAAGACCTGAACATGTCTGGGGTTAATTCATTCAATTTGAATTTTTCACACTTTCTGTTAATCACTATGGCATAGGTGATGAAATCTTTTTTAGACCAAATTTAAACACAGCCAGTGAGTATTGAACAAGGGACTTCTTTCACTGAAAATTTTTGATAAAATATTGTTTCATTGAAACAAATCTCACCTGGCTTCTTCAGCAGAATATAATTACTTTTAATTGTCATGTTCAGGAGTTGATGACTTTCTTCAAAGTAGTCGTACTTGTTTTCTCATCAGACTTTTACACTTTTCTTTGAAGATTTCTTCCTATCTACAAAAATATGCAGCAGAGAAGATAGTACCTTCTGGTTTATAGCTGGCAAGTAGAAACCGCAAGGACCTTAGAGTTAATTTCGTAAAAATCACAAGTCCTCTCAGGGAGATGGCCCTGCTCAATATGTAAGAAGGGTGTTGGTAGGAACTCTATATGTTGTACCCAGTGCAAGCTTTGTTCACATAAGAGATGCAGTGATATCAAAGGAAGTTAACAGAGAATATAATCTTTGTGTGTGGCAATTGTACAGGTACAATAAGCTCTCTCTCTCTCTCTCTCTGTCTGTCTATCTATCTATCTATCTATACAATTTCTCACGAGGTATTAGTCACTTGAAGGCTGCTATAGCAGAAGATACTTGTCCAACATACCACCTGAAGTTGTGTGGTTATAAAGTGAGCTTCTTCTTCAGTCCATGGCTAAGCCCTTTCTTTCTAACACATAGACTTTACTGTCACAATCTCTGAAATCTTTCTGAGCCTTACCTCTCTTACAATGTAATCTGAGAGGGTTCTCTTCCATGGAAGGAAGGGTGAAGGGATCCATAAAACCCATTTGTTAAATGTCTGCTCTGAAATTACTTGTTAAATAAGTGATTATTATGCCTGGCCTCATTTCTCTCTGGTGTAACCTTAATAATTTTTATGAATCATTCCTTTTCTTTTTCTTTTTACTGTGGCATAAAGAATCCCATTAAATAGTTCCATAATGGTACCATTTATTTTCTGAGACTCTGTTTTATCTTCATTCTATATGTTTAACATGTATCTTGTGCATAGAATCCATTATAAAGTATATATTGTCTGAAAACCTAATATACTGCCTACTTTGATTTGTAAATATACTTTGTCAATAAAGCAGTTTGCTGTCGTCACCACCATTACCTCCTCCCCCTCCCCCTCCATGACACCATTTCCCAACTAAGAACTCCAAGATTGACTTAATTTAGTTCTAAGTAATTATTACTCTGTCAAACGCAATGCTTGTTTATTCACATCATTATCGCCACCCTCCTCCTCATCAAACATCTATTCTTCATACTGGCGTGGATCAGATGGTTTGACAGGAACTGTCAAGCACAATTGTCTGTTTTGGCATAGCTTCTATGACTGGATGCCCTTCTTAATGCCCACCACTTTGCAGAGTGTATTGGGTACTTTTTACATGGTGCCAACACAGGTGCTTTTACATGGCACCAGCATGGGTATTGCTTTGAATTAATCATTCATTATCTTGTAGCTTTGAAATTTTGATATCATCATCATTTAACGTCTGTTTTCCATGCCAGCATAGGTTGGATGGCTTGACAGGAGCAAGTAAAGCCAGGGGCTGCACCAGTTCCCTTTACCCTGGTTTGGCATGGTTTCTACAGCTGGGCTCCCATCCTAACACCAACCACCTTACAGAGTGTACCAGGTGCTTTTTATATGGCACCATCCCCAATGCTTTTTACGTGGCACTTTAGTTTTAGGATATCAATGTGATTGTTAATTCTTAAAATGACATTGTAGGATAGGTGTGAAAGGCTGGATCTGGCTGGTTTGATCATAAAACAAGTATAATATTTGGGCTGCTAAAGTGTTAATAGCCACCCATCACAGACTTGCCACTTTACTGATGTTGTGCACAAATGGACAGCCAACACACTTTATATCCAACAAAGTTGTATAATTTTGTTTGTACTTTTAGATAACTTTTCATTTCTCTTTGTCTTTCATGTAAAATTTATGATATTAAAATCCACCACCAAATCTTTCTCCATCTCTACAATGATTGTTAGTTTGATAGTATTTCCAGTGTATGGCTTAATTAACAGGGTAGGCTGCATGCTTGACCTTTGACCCTGAAGTGAGTGATATTTAGATTGAGCATAAGACATCTGCGGGGGGAAAAACATAGATGGAGAAGACATTGTGGAGCAGGGACGATAGATGGGAAGAATAGACAACTAGCTGACCAGGTCTGGCCAGCTGGAGGGCTGCACCGGACTCCAGTCTGATTTGGCATGGTTTTTACGGCAGGATGTCCTTCCTAATGCCAACCACTCTGAGAGTGTAATGGGTGCTTTTACGTGCCATTTGCGTGACACCAGTATCCGCCACAACTGCGATTTTACTTGGCTTGATGGGTTTTCTTTTCAAGCACAGCATAATGCCAAAGGCCTCGGTCATTCATCACTGCCTCCGTGAGGTGCTTTCCATGTGCCACTGGCATCAGCCACTTTGCCTCCATGTGACCCCACACTCGATAAGTGCTTTTTATGTGCCACCGGAGCTCTCAGGCACAGCCTGTCTTAAACTCCTCTGACTCTTTGTTGATCAGTTGTGTGGTGTACAGTTAGCTAACTGAAAGGAGCAGAGGCCTTTATAGTAGTGGTAAAATAACTAGAGTGAGAAGACAGGACAGGTGTAAGGTAGAAGTGATAGATAGGTTTCTTTTGTATCTAGGAGAGTAGTGTCCTAGATGGAGTCACGGTACTCTATTGTATCAGTTGAGCTTTTGTAAAGATTTAGGAATTGATCTGAACTGAAGGTTTCCTTTGTCGCGAAGAAGATTAGTCTTTAGGATTAGTTTGTTGTTATGTTATATATAGGGGTAACTAGGAACGTGCTTGTGAGGTTTAGCATTTGCAAAAATTTCAAGTTTTAGTTTCAGGTTGCCCAAAACACAAGAGAGTAAGTGTGTTCCATTGATGCCTTCAGCTGTAGAACTGGCTTATAATTCTGTTATTTGAGATGGCCAATATTTAATTGCGTGTTATTTCAGATTGACCAAACTGTAAATTTATAGATGTTATTTGAGATACACCAATATATAATTCTTTAGATGTTGAGATAGACCAATCATACAACATGTAACCTACATTTCTGAATAGTGCAACCTTGGTCCAACAAAGTAAATTCATGAGAACACTGCTACATGGTTCAATGTTTAATGTGGCAGCCATTACAAATGGATGTATGTGACGTAGCAGTCACTGCTACACAGTTCTGTTTTTGATATAGTAGCCAAGTCATTTTTTATACGAGAGCCACAAATTTTAAGCTTTCAGTTTTGGATATCATTCCTCATAATAAAGACAAACCATTTTATTTCATGGAATATTTATCTTTTATTTTTTTCCAGTCATTAGACTACAGCCATGCTGGGGCCCTGCCTTTTTTTTTTTAGGTCGAATGAATCAACCCCTGTACTTTTATTTTTAAGCTGGTAATGACAAGTGACTGAGACCTATGGAGATATGCTGTGCTTGAAAAGACCCGGCAAGAGTGGACTGGGTACTTTTAGGGAACACCAGCATGGGTGCTTACATTTGGCACTGGCATGGGTGGCTTTTTACATGGCACCACCCACTCAAGAGCCCACAGCTGAAGTAGGGTGTAGAAAACAATCCTGTATGCAAGGACAACCACGATTTTACTTAGTTTGACATATCTTCTCAAACACAGCAAACCACCAGGAGTCTTGGTCCCTTGTCATCTCTGTGAGGCCCAATGTCTGAAGATCCTTTCTCACCATGACAGGCTTCTTTCAGTTTCTGTCTATCAAATCCACTTACAACGCAAAACTTCCACACAGCTTCAGTCTATCAAATTCACTCACAAAACATTGGTTGGCATGGGACTCCAGTAGAAATAACTTGCTGCCCAAGGTGCTGTACTGTCATACAGAATCTGAAAGCATGTTCTTTGGAAGTGGACTTGTAAACCATACATTATTTTGTGTTATTATTTCAGGACAGGTTTACTCTCTAAAAGTTGAATTTTTTCTGCTTTACAATTTTCGACCTGTGCAATCTGTGTATTTGCTTTTGTGTCTTCAACAATTCTTTTGTTGAACATTTACAAAAGAAAGAAAAGTTGTTGCTTGAGAATTTTCACCTGAAAAGCTTTTAAATGTTTCATCTTGTTTTATAAATTGTTTCCTTACTGTCTGGAGCAGTTGGGCTGCAATGGAGTCATTCTATTATCCCAGAAATAGTTTAGTTTTATTCAGCAATTCTGTTTTATCGCTGTTTTTAATAGTTTTGTTTGCAGATGTAATTTACCTAAGTAGCATCCTTTTTTGAGATGAAATAGTTTTGATATTTCCATCTGTAACAATGAGGTTTAATTGCTAATCACCAATTATCTTATAACAATTAATTTCAGACTGTTAGACATGTAACAGATAAAGATTGATTAGGTCCACAATAATATGAAATGTCGGAGTCAGCAGTTGTGATGATGAAAATTTGTTGTTATAACAGCATGTTGTTGGATGTGAAAGATGAACAATGCGTGAAGTTTTAAGAAAGTATTTATTTACTGTTATGTTGAAAATACCTTGCCTCGACGGGCAGGTGAATAAAATCCCAGAGCGTGTGAAGTAAAAAAAAAAAAAAAAAAGAGAGTTAATTTCAGCCAGTGTGTTCGTATTGTAGTAGTAAACCATAGAGAGATATAGTAGTGTGCAGAGAAGACAAAGTGAGAGAGTGTGGGAAGTTGGGTCTCATAGCTGCTGGCAGTAGATTTCATTTCTCATGCTGACCATTGTCTTTAGTAGCTGCCTTGCTTTGGATCATGATTCTCGCAGTCTGTTCCCTAACTGATTGAGTTGTCATGAGCTGACTCACTCAAGTCACTAACTGGTTTTTGCTTGGGGGTTCTTGCTTTTATAACTATCTAGAAGGACAGACATATCGTTGAGAACAATGGGCTTCGTTGGTGGTGCTGTGGTATCTCTATTCTAGCTTTTGGTGAAGTAGAAGGGTTTATAAGGGTCAAGTGGTGAAGACATTATTTCGACCTAGCTAAAGACAATCTGGCAAATGTAAAACTGCTGTTAAAGCAAAAACCATTGTTCCACCATGAGAAAAGTTCTGTTGAACTGTTAATTTAAATTTAGCCATGGTGCATCGGATCCACTTCATGCCCGCAAGATTCACTACAGACATTTCATTTAAACATGTCTGAACATTTACCATCCATGTTGGGCCCAATACGACAAAATGGTTGAAGTAATATTTATTGGTGTATTAGGTGACTGTTCTTGACTCTTCATATGTATATCTTCTCTCTTTTATCTTTTACTTATTTTAGTCAGTAGGTTGTGGCCATGCTGGGGCACAATCTTCAAGAATTTTTTAGTTGAATGTATCAACCCCAGGACTCACATTTTTTCATGCCAACCAATGTTTTGTGAGTGAATTTGATAGACTGAAGCTGTGTAGAAGTCTTGCTTTGTACTTACTCTGTTGGTCTCTTTTGACAAACAGCTAAGTTACAGAGAAATAAACATACCAATACCAGTTGTCAAGCAGTGGTGGGCGACACACACAAATATATATACATATGGCAGGCTTCTTTCAGTTTCTGTCTACTAAATCTACTCACAAATCTTTGGTTAGCTGAGGCTATAAGAGAAGACACTTGCCTAAGGTGCCATACAGACAATGCAGAACCATGTTGTTGAGAAGAAAACTTCTTAATACACAGCCACACTTATGCCTATATATATATATATATATATATATATATATATTAATAATTTAGAGAAGAGCCACCATGGTGCAACTCAAACGCTGACGGAGATCAGACACCACCAAGAAAAGCGTACTATACAAAATACTAGTTTAAAAATCTAAAAAATCCAAGAGAAACTTTGTAATCCGTAAAATCTATAAAATATTAGATTAAAAATTTAATTCAGTTTAGTAAATTTGTAAAAACGAAAGTGAATGAAAGACTACGCGCATTTCATGGCCACAAAAAAGTGAAAAAGATCTGGGCAATTTACAATAAATCGATCAAGATAAGTTCCATTCAGAATGAGGACACTCTTCAGGTCTTGTAAATTCAAAAAATGTATCCTAATATTTAAAAAGGAAATAAAATAAGAAAAAGTAGAAAAATCTGTACATTTAAGTAATATTTAGTACAATAAATGAAGTGTCAAGGTTTTATAATAATAGTCATCTATCAAGTTAAAGGTATAAATCATCTAATGAGGAAATACTTTCTGTAGATTAAGAAAAAGAAAACATATAAAAAGATAGTGTTATTAACTATTAAATGAATTTGGACGTTCAATAGTATTAATAAAAAGAACATCACTTATCTTAACGAAGGTTCTTTGTTGACTGTAGTATTACCCAAGAAGCATAGAATTTATATGATGTGTGTCACGTGACAAAATGGCGTTTATTTGTGACCACAAATATTAAAATTTCCATGTAGAATTAAAATATGTAAAATATGTGACAATATGACGTTGAAAGGAGAAGAGGGGGAAAAAAACTTATTAAATGAAAAAATGACAAAGTATGTATATAGACAGGGAACTAAACAATATTATGCTGTGAAATGGAAGATAAATTATTAATTAAAGATTAAGTGATAGGAGCTCATAATGTAAATGTATTTAAGGTACAATATTGACTTAGAAATACTTTTTAATTATTAAAATATTATCTGTTTAAAGAAAGCTGAAATAAAAATATTCACTGTACAAACAATTCGTATTTTTAGGGTTATGTTACCTTCAGAGTATTTTCCCATTATGTGTTGTTTTGGTTATTTATGAAGGTACCCAAAAAAACCCATGTATCTCGGGAATCCGTGGTCTGATTTACATGAAACTTGTTTTATTCCGTTTGTATTCACATTTCAAGGGTACCTTAATTGCAGAGCATTTTCCCATTACACACCGATTTGGCTGTATTAAAAATTACAGACAAGGACGCATGCAAGCAAGCAACCACAGAGTTTTAGTAGTATATGGAGACATACACAAAATATATATAATACTTTAGTGAATGTATACAACAACTACTTTTAAATGTGTGTGAAAGCAGATGACTGAGAAGTTGTGCCATTATAAAAAGAAGCAGGTGTGTGATGATGATGACGATAATGACTTTGTAATTAGAAAGTGGGAAGGGATTCTTTATTTTTGATGGGTTGGTTGAGGTAAAGAGGATAATAAAAGCAAGTAGTGAAGTTGTGTACATTTTCTGGGTACAACATTATGTTTGAGGTAGATTTTTTAAATCAGTACCCCAAGGTCCATATTACTGTTTTGAAGGCTTCGTGTCCTATTTTCTTGATGCATAAATGTTTATTTAATGACCAGCTGTCGAACGCACAAACATGTAGACTAAGCTATCCACTTGAGTAATAATATCAGTTGACTATTCTATGCCATTAATTAGAGAAGGAATCTGCGTATGTTTTCTGAGGGGTAGGGAACAAACTGTGAAATGGTCTCCCTCTTTTTTTTTCTACAAATCTGAAACCTAGGAATGTACTTGTTTTTATAATCTCCTGTAACAGCTAGGCTTTCAAATATTTAAATCTATTTCAGTCCTCATTCACAGTGTTGTGTGCATAGTGTGTGTATGTATACATATATGTATGTGTTGTGTGTATGTATATAAAATATTACTTTATATCTCTTATTTTTTACTAGTTTCAGTCATTAGACTGCGGCCATGCTGGGGCACCACCTTGGAGAATTTTTTGGTCAAATGAATAAATCTCAGTATTTATTTTTTTAAGCCTGGTATATATTCTATCGGTTTCTTTTGCTGAACTGCTAAGTTACAGGGACATACACACCAGCACCAGTTGACAAGCAGTGGTGGGGGACAATCAAATACACACTCTCTCTCTCTCTCTCTCTCTCTCTTTCTCTCTCTCTCTCTCTCTCTCTCTCTCTCTCACACACACACATACACACACACACGCATATATGACAGTCTTCTTTCAGTTTCTATCTACCAAATCCACTCGCAAGCCTTTGGTTGGCCCTAGGCTATAATAGAAGACACTTGCCCAAGGTACTATGCAATGCAGTGAGACTGAACCCAGGACCGTGTGGCTGGGAAGCAAACTTTTTTATCACTGGATTGTCAGATAAATATGTATGTCCTTTTTGCTATTTATATAAATCCTTATTTTTCACCAACAATTTTAGCAAATCAGTCCGTAATACATTCTCCTTCATTGTTCATGACCTACTGGCTTGGCCAATGCCTTGGTGGCAGAAACCACCAAGTCTTTAATTGAAGAATCCATCAAGCTGTGTTTTCAACTCCACATCATTGTTGAATGAAACACCTCACAGACTGTTTGGGAGGGACTGAAAACAAGGTGATAACCTGAAGGTGCTAGATCAGGAGAATATGGTAGGTTTTGTAAAACTTCCTGACAGAGTTCTTGAATAACATGTTTGGTCAAATTAGCAGTGTTGGAAGGGGTGGGGGGGGCAAGTGTTGTCATGCTGAAGAAGCATGTCTTATTGCTGGTCAGGTTGTTTCAGTTGGATTGCCCCTTAAGTGGTGATGATATGAGAGCGTCCCATCTGCTGGGCCGATTCCCTAGCGGATTGACATGGGTCCTTGCAGATGAGTTTGTTGTTGAAGTGCTCTTCATTGAACTGAACAGGTTGACTGGAATGTAGAGCATCTCTGATGTTGAATTTCCTCTCCCTTGATAGCACCTTCTCCATACACAGAACAAATGTCTTGAGTGACCACGGAAGGTTTGCAACCTTGATTAAATAGAAAAAGAAGCAGGTCTCAAAAACGCTTTTTGTCTTTTTTCTTCTACTTGGCACTTTTTTGTCTGAAAAGAGGTAAAATTTATTCCAATCTCAAAACTGATTCACAAAAGTTGTAGAAGAAGAGGCAAAAAAACCCCATTAAATACTGGAAGAAAAACCTAGAATCTAAGGGCCTTATGGTTAACTTAGCAAGATTAAGGTTTCTTTTTTTCATTTATTCTACTGCCCTCTCTTCTATGCACTTCTCATTGGACAGTGTAAATCAGTGGGGATCTCTTTTGTCTTGTGGAGTACAAAGTAACCTCCCTTGTGCTGCTACCCTGATAAAATACCCTCAGTGTACTCTGTATGGTGGTTGGTGTTAGGAAGGGCATTCAGCTGTAGGTATCAAGCTGAAATAAAATGTACAAGCATGACATGGTCCCTCAACCCCTGTAGGAGGACAGGAACTACTGTGACAATCCATGACAGCATGAAAAGCAGATGTAAAACAATGATGACAATGGGTGGTAATTTTCATTGAAGCAATTATTTTTAGAGCTGTATGACCTTCTAAAGTTTTCTCACTATTTAACTAGATATCACTACTTGGGCTAACCTGACCAATATGTTACTATGGCTGTTATCACCCAGATCTGGTAGGTTCTGTGATGGAAATCATTCCAGTTATGACCATGCCATCAACTTTTTCTTTCAAATCTATGCTTTTTGAAGATGGTAAGGTGTGATTAAATTGAAAGTTACTGCTGTTTATAACAGGTCAAGCACAGTTCCTTCAGCATGCAACTTTGTAAACATCAAGAGACAAACTGTGTGTTTCAGTTTCCATGCCAACCACTCTGCAAGTGTAGTGGGTGCTTTTTACATGCTGCCAGCACATGGGCCAGTCAGGTGGCACTGGCATCGACCACACTCAAATTGTGCTTTTTAAGTGCCACTGGCATGGGAGCCAGTCAGGCAGGACTGAAGTCAACTATGCTCGAATGGTGCTTTTTATATGCCACTGGCACTGGCATCAGCTCCGCTCGAATGGTACTTTTTACGTGCCACCTGCATGGGTACCAGTCAGGCAGCACTAGCATCGGCCATGACAACAATTTCACTTGACTCAACAGGTCTTCTCAAGCACAGCATATCTCCAAAGGTCTCGGTCACTTGTCATTGCCTCTGTGAGGCCCAACGTTCAAAGCGCGTACTTCACCACCTCATCCCAGGTCCTCCTGGGTCTACCTCTTCCACAGGTTCCCTCCATTGTTATGGTGTGACACTTTTTCACACAGCTGTCCTCATCCATATGTATCACATGACCATACCAGTGCAGTCGTCTCTCTTGCATACCACATCTGTTTCTTCTTATGCCCAACTTTTCTCTCAGGACGCTTACACTCTATCTTGTATGCAGACTGACATTATACATCCAGCGGAACATACTAGCTTCATTTCTTTCAAGCCCACGCTTGTCCTCAGCAGTCATGGACCATGTTTCACAACTGTGTAGCATGGCTATTCGCACACATGTATCATACAGTCTTCTTTTCACTCTGAGAGGCCTCTGATCTTTGCCCAGACTATTCTTATTGTAGCAGCTACGCTCTCAGGGCATCCACCCCTGCTACTTAGGTAATGGAAGCTATCAACTACTTCCAGTTTTTTCTCCTGGCATGTGATGGAATCTGTTTTCTGTACATCTTTGGTGTTTATTGGCCTTGTGCATCTACCACACACAAAAATATCTTCCCAGTTAGCATTCCTTTGATATTGCTGTACCTCTTATGTATCCATAGTTTACACTGGGTCCATAGCTTTGCAAATCCATCATCATCACCACCACCATCATATTTATGATGTTGATGATGGCACTGTACAAATATTTCCTCAATAATTTTAGTAATGCCAATAAAATTTGACAAGGTCTGATACAAAATGTATCCGACACACATTTTTTGAAGTATTTCTCATTAATCATAAATGACCTACTCACCTCTGACCTCTTATCACTAATGCTCTCAATAGCTGTCATTCTTGATACGAGGCTCACAATGTAATCATGTCAGATTCTTGATTGGTGTTGGGGAAGCAACTTAAAGAAGACCATCATTTAACATCCGTTGTCTATGCTGGCATGGGTTGGATGGTGTGACCCAAACTGGCCAGCTGGGAGGGGGCTGCTCCAGACTCCAGTCTGCTTTGGCGTGGTTTCTACAGGTGGATGCCCTTCCTAACGCCAACCACTTTACAATTTGTGCTGGGTGATTTTACATGTTACCACACGGTGATTTTACATGTCACCACATGGGCACTTTTATGTGGCACTGCCATGAGTGATATACACCACCAGAAGGATTGGTCTTATATCGTCTGCTGCAGGGTACGAGTCTTTTTGAGTATGGTCAGGTAAATTAAGCCCTTTGTCATCTCACCTGAAAGGTTCAGCTTCCATTAGGTCATTCTTCAGTACTTCATCCTAGATCTTCCTGGGTCTCCCACTTCCACATGTTCCATCCACTTTGAGAGATCGGCACTTCTTTATGGAGTTGTTGGCATCCATCTGCATCACATGACCGAACATGGAGCAAATTGTTGTGTATCCAAAGGGAGGTATATGGTGAGATTGTGAAGAATGAGATGGCAACACAGAATAACGTGACTCTAATAGAGGAGATAATTGAGAAAGAAGTGAACGGAGTGATAAGAATAGGGACATGTTGAAAAAAGGTGTTTGGAGAGACATGATGAAGACATCAGGGAATTAGGGTTAGGGTTAGAAAGTGTCAGTTGGGGTGAAAGAAGAGTGTATTGCAGTGAATTGAGAGTTGAGCCCAAGGATGGATGGGAGGAATGAGGGTATTAGGAAAGGATTAGGGTTAGGAATGAAGGTCAATGAAATGTAGTTTGGATTTATGCCAAGAAGGGGAACAACTGATTTTTATTGTAATGGTTGTTTCAGAAAAAGTAGTGGGGGAGGGTGCGCTGAAAGTGTAGCTGCTAGAATAAGAATAGCCTGAGCAAAGTTCAAAAAGCTCCTACCTCTGCTGGTGACAAAGGGCCTCTCGCTCGGAGTGAAAGGTAGATTGTATGACACGTGTGCAAACAGCCATACTACATGGCAATGAAACATGGGCTGTGACTGCTGAGGACATGCGTAAGCTTGCAAGAAATGAAGCCAGTATGCTCCACTGGATGTGTAATGTCAGTGTGCATATATGACAGTGTGCATATATGACAGTGTAAGCTTCTTGAGAGAAATGATGGACATAAGCAGCATCAAATGTGGTGTACAAGAGAGACAACTGCACTGGTATGGTCATGTGATGCATATGGATGAGGAGAGCTGTGTGAAAAAGTGTCACACCCTAACAGTGGAGGGAACCTGTAGAAGAGGTAGACCTAGGATGAGGTGGTGAAGCATGACCTTCGAACAATGGGCCTCACAAGCGACCGAGACCTTTGGAGTGTTTGTGCTTGAGAAGACCCAGCAAGCCAAGTAAGACCATGCCTATGCCAGTGTAGCATAACCAACCCATTTAAGGGCACCCTTCAATCATTGGGCAATAAACTGTGCTTGAGAAGACCTGTTGAGTCAAGTGAAGTCATTGTTGTGGCTGACTGGCATGTAAAAAGCACCTTTTGAGCGTGGTTGATGCCAGTACTGCCTGACTGGCCCTCATGTTGGTGGCATGTAAAAAGCATCCACTACACTTTTAGAGTGGTTGGCATTAGGAAGGGCATACAGCTGTAGAAACCTTACCAGATCAGATTGGAACCTGGAGCAGCCTTCTGGTTTGCCAGTCCTCAGTCAAACTGTCCAACCCATGCCAGCACGGAAAGCAGACATTAAACGATGATGATAGTGATGATATATACTAATGTAAAAGTCGAATTTTTTAGACCATTTTTAAAGGTCAAATTTATGGGGTTGACTTTTACATGGATACCACTTTTGAGGGCTGAAATTCAAGCTAGACTCCAAAGTACCGTACAGTAGCAGAAGCCCAACTGATCACTAAGTGAATAAAAACAAAAACATAATGAATTACGGTAATATTACCAATTCTATGCATCAAAACACATCCTAGTAAATAACAAAACCCATAAACAAGACTGCTTAGCTCTTATAAATATTTCCACTTTCTCTTTTATTTGTATCCATCAAACTTAGACTATATTACCACCAGTGACATGTCTACCTGGTACCAGCATGCCACTACCTACCCTAATACGGTGCATACAGCTGATACCTATTTGGTGTGTTTCACATCATAACAGCATTACACTATTTTCGTATTCACGGTTAAAGTCACACTCATCACAATTGTATCATGGCACAGTATATTAGTGGTGCATTTTTATTTCTAACTAGCAGAAATACCCGGCGTTACCCGGGTTATAGAGAATAATGAAATCTAAAAACGCCGTCTAGACTACGCATCATCTTTATATATAGAGATGTATATACACACACGCACCCAAACACACGTATATATATGTATATCAATATAAATATATGAAAGTCAATGAAGTTTCGTAAAAGAAGGTGATCATGTACATACTTTCTTGCTGTTGTGATTATAACACCTCATTGTAAACTATGTTCCTTGTTTTCCCTTGTGGAGCATATACAAATAGGTTTTTTGTTGCTGCCCACTCTTGAGCAGCCAACATACAGTTGTCCATGTGAGAAGCAGGGCTCTTCCAAGAGAAGACCAGCTACAGACAGTGTTTGACCCTGATATTTGTTTATGGACATGGCAAAAGTCACACGAAGGGGGAATTGTAGTCTTCTGAATGTAAAAGGAATGTCTGCTCCTGATGGAGTAAGAGGAATTCTTGGAATAAAGACGTCATCCCCTTTTGCACATCCAGAAAGAATGGTAGCCTCGATAACGTGTGACATCATTTTCTAAATAATGCTCATCTGTTATGTTCGGGTTAAAATTTCATCAACATCAAAAATATGAATTTTCATGGGAGTTATGGCCGTTATGCAAAGAATATAATTTCCAAATTTCATAAAGATCCATTCAGTACTTTTGACGTAGTTTTGGATAAGAAAACAAATGACGAATGTGTGTGTTTGTGTGTGTGATGGGTGTATATATGTATAGATATCTGTGTGCATGTATATATGTATATATGTGTACATATTACATGTACATCTATATATATATATATACATCTACACATATGTATACATATACATGTATGTATAGATCTATATATATATACATATACGTGTACATCTATATGTATACATATACATCTCTCTCTCTCTCTTTCTCTCTCTCTCTCTTTCTCTCTCTCTCTTTCTCTCTCTTTCTCTCTCTCTCTTTCTCTCTCTCTCTTTCTCTCTCTCTCTTTCTCTTTCTCTCTTTCTCTCTTTCTCTCTCTCTCTCTCTCTGAAAGTATCTGTCATTACAGTATCGAAATGGTGTACATATACATGTATATGTATACATATACATCTCTCTCTCTTTCTTTCTGTCTCTCTCTTTCTTTCTGTCTCTCTCTTTCTTTCTGTCTCTCTCTTTCTCTGTCTGTGAAAGTATCTGTCACTACAGTATCGAAATGTGATTGTTTCAGTTAGTGGAATAGTTTCATTTTTAAAGTGAAAGTATTTGACATGAGTGTTTTTGTTTCACTTTTGACACGTAATACTTAAATAGTGGAGGAGATATTATGTTGCCGTGTGCTCGAACTCTGCAAGAAGTTAATAATTTTTTTTGACTAAAACACAACTGGAACCCTAAGTAAGGCATGTGTAAAATTTGAATGAAATTGGTTGCGTAGTTCTCGAGTTTTAGGGATTCACACACACACACAGACAGACAGACAGACAGACACACATTCTCATTTTTATATATATAGATTAATAATTAATGAAATGCAACTTGATGTTTTAAATACCAAAATTGATAAAAGAAGTAGAAGCACACCACCACTTTCCACCACCAACAAGTCTCCACCGAAAACGTTTTCTTTGTGGCTGGATTAGAGGCTACCGTACCAATATCTTTGTTGCATTTCTATTTTTTATAAATTCCTGTAAAGATTAAGGCCCAAAATTTAAAACAAATCAAAATAATTGATAATGTCAATAAAAACCATTAAATTTTTATTTATGCAAACAAAAAAAATGATGTAGAAATTTACGGTAATACAGCTTTAAATTACAATTCTGGTCCATTTTAAACATTTTATGCACAAAATTTCATTTAGAACCTAAAAAATTAATGCTGTTCATCATTTTCAGTACTGAATAAATCTTTGTAGTCATCAGGATGAATGATATCATCGTAAGGATTCTCTTCATCTTCGTTCTCCATAGTTAGAGGTAGTACATCTAACCCTAACTCCTTCTTTATACATGTCATCCCCTAGACAATCCTGTTCTGTACCATCCAATGCATTCTTGAATGGTCTGACAACAGTTTCAACTTTTATTTTCTTTCCATGAATCAATGATCCATTCACAGAGCAGAAGCAGTGATGGAGCCTGCATGCTACCTCCTTTCCTGTATATCTCTTCTCCTCCATCATGCATCCAGTTATTTCACTTGATGCTCTTGATGTTCTTAAATGGCTTATTAATACTAACATCTAATGGTTGCAAGACACTTGTAAGTCTGCTGGCACTTACAGCTATATCAGTATTTTTTTGCACTGGAGGCTATCAACAACATTCTTCCCTAGATTAGCTCTAAACTGATCACACGTGAGCAAACTCTTTTCCTTTCGTAGTCCACCAGGTCGTAAGTTCTAAATTTCCTTTATCTATTTTCTACATCCACCTTCATCCATCCAGCCTTGTAGATGCACATGGATGACAGTTCCTTTTGGAAATTTCTCCTTTGGCACAGTTTTTCTCTTAAAACAACCATCAGTTTTAATTTAGTACCATCTGTCCTACATAAAAGAACGAAAGTAACCTTACTTTCCTTGTGGCCAGTGGTTCTCGTGTTTTTCCTCCTTTTTGATTCACATTTCGATTCTCTGGCATGCCAAGAGTAATAGGCATATTGTCCAGGTTTCCAATACATGATAATGCATACCCCACTTTTTGTTGATTTCTGAGTATAAACCAATGAAATTCTATTATCTTATGTAGCTCAGCAGGCAGCTTTTGTGCAATCTTAGTTCTCTGCCGAAGTACTAACGTCTCATGAACCTAGAGCACCATCCAGCACTTGCTTTAAAATCTGAAATTCCATCTTTCTTTGATTCTTCTCGTGCATGTAACACACTTTCCATTTTGACGATTTTCAAGCATCCACTCTGCAACTTTTTCCTCCAATTGTGGCCACTTGCTAGGTTTTCCTTTCTCAGCACATTTTCTTTTTGGCATTGTCTGAAGTTTGTTAGATATCTTTCTCCAGTCTCTCACAAGTTCCTCTTGCTGCTACACAGTTATTTGTCTTTTCAGCAACTTCAATAACTTTTAGTTTCAATGCTGCTCTATATTTGTTTTTTTTTTCTGGAGGGCATTTTTACATAAAATGACAGAAATTTTAAACCCTCAACTATACAACTGTATTCTAAGAGTGCTATACAGGAACTGAGCTGCAAAGAGACATTATGACTCAACTCTGACCTGATAGTCTTAAATTTTCATGCCAAATTCCCTTCATTGACCTCTGCTTTCTCACCTACTTTTTTAATGTTTAAATTGCAATAAGCATTTTAAGCTATTTTTCTCTGATAAAAATTATTGGCGTGACTCCAACCCAGTTCCCGTAGATCGTTGTAGCTGGGAAGAATCATCAAAAGCTGCACATCAAATTGAACCCTGCATTAAATCAGAAAGAAACACCTGTACAAATGATGTTATGCCATGTAACAAGAGCTGAAATAAAAAAAAAAGAAAAAGATCAGTATGAAGGTTACAGCAATGATATAACGCTAATGCATTTTGGCCTCGGTGCTATTGTATTCACACTCACAATCAGTTGCCATTTCATGGAATACGTTTGCCACACAATTCTTATAAGGTAAACAGTGGGACGTATTTTGTGTATATGTTATCCCCGACAAAAATGAAAAAAAAAAGAGTTGCAGGATGTCATGTGCAGTTACCAGTAAATGTCCAGAATATGGTGTAGAGTTGTTAATCTGGTGCTGGGATTCCCAAAGTGTGTTCTGCAAAATCCCAGGGTTCCTTGAAAGTTATCAGGGATTCCATATTTTTAAAAATAATGTTGAAGGATTCTGCAGCAAAAAAGGTTTGAGAACCACTGATCTAGCGATTAAGTAAATGTTTTGAGGCTTACTGAAGTTATGCCTCTCTATGAATTCCTAGTGCTGCCTGTGAAACACATTTCTCACAACGTAAACAGACGAGTGTATGATGCATGTGTTTATTGTATTTGGAGATGAGGAATATATAAAGGTCGCATGGGAATCACTGATCTAGCAATTGTTTGAATGTTTTTAGGCTTACCAAAGTCGTACCTTTGTATGAATTCAGACAGTGGTGTTTGCCAATAGTGCTCTCTGTGAAACATGTTTCTCACAATGTAAACAACGAGTGTGATGCATGTGTTTGTGCTTGAAGATGTGTGAAGGCTTGCAGCATATTCTGTGATATCCTGTTGATAGGTGATGTGGCATCTATCAACAGATGCGTAGTGCTTACTATTAAATGCTGTTTTATTATAAGCACCAAGCATTCCCCCTATAGAGCAGGCTACAGTAAGGTGGCCACACAATTTTGTAACTGTTATTTCTATGTACAGGATGATACGGTACCTTGACCCACAAATATTGTCCTGTTGTTCATGAAATACCAGGGTCGACTTTTATACGGGGTTCAATTTTTTGGTCAAAAATAGGGGGTCAACTTTTACATGAGATCAACTATTATTTGAGTATATACAGTATCTATGTGTGTATTGAATCATGTAGCTTTCATAGAAAGCTCCTTTCACGGACTCAGTTAGCAAACCAGTACAGAGGAGTCTAATCCAGAAGATCTGATTGATGAAATATATTTAAAAATTATATTTTGAAATATATTAACTGTAGAAGGCCTTGCATAAGGGATGTATTTTTTTCTATTTATTATGCAATGGTCTGAAATATCTATATTAAATGCTTTCGCATCGTTTGATCTGAGTTATTATAACTTATACAACTTGATGCCATTACATACTTGCCTGTTCTGATTCCTTTTTGCGGATACTCTAACCAAGATTTGGAGTAGTTTGTTATACCTGACTGGAGTCAAAAATTCTGGTATCTTGTATTGCTTATACACACACACTAAAATATACTTTAATAACCAAAATAAGTAGGATTGTTGAATTAATTTGTGTCTGCAAGAACAAATGGAGGAAATTAGCCAAATCATTAATTGAAGGAAGACATTATTTGGGCAAACTGACCAAGCTTTTGAAAACTTTCTTCAAATTACTTCACAGAAATTACAGATGATACCCAGAGGAGGATTTGAACTCAGTTCCACAAACTTATAAAATACAGTGATTTGTCTGATTATAGTAATATTTTTATAGCAAAATAGACTTACTCTATAAATGTTAACTCTTTCATGATGATCTTTCTAATAAATTAATTTGAAAATAATCAATTTATATTTTGTAAACTACCTTTATAATTAAGTCAGTATTTAAAATAAATTTGTTAAATCTCATAAAATTTGCATATGAACCCTTTAACCCTTTCGCATTTAGATTGTCAAATGTAATTATGCTTATTTATTCATATTGCTTTGAATTAATTGTAAATTATAGTTTTGAGATTTCAATGATATGATTGTTTATTTTTAGAATGATAGTGTAGGGTAGATGTAAGAGGCTGTGGACCTCGGACCAGTTAGAACCAAAAAAAAAAAGAAAATTGGGGGCTGGATATGGCCGGTTTGAATGCTAAAGGGTTAAGTCACAAGACTTTGTATCGTAGAACCACTAGCGGTGGTCTTGGATGGATTGTTGTGAAATATCTGTACAAAATGGGCTGCAAATATTTTGACCCTTGTCTTATAATCATACATTTTCTGACAATTTATTCGACCTGTTCATATTTAAAGGCTGCTGTCACTCCATCGGTTTAGTAGATCCCTAACTATTAATATTTCTATTGAAACACAAGCTGACTCCTTTTCAGGTCACATTTTTATTTATTTTGTTATTTGCTTTTTTTTAGGGCTATACCTCATTTTGGAATGATTGCATATCATCTGGTCTTCGTGGTTGCATTCTAATTGAACTTGGACTTCGGGGACGTATAGAGCTTGAAAAAGCTGGCATGAGAAGACGTAGTTTACTGACTCGTAAAATTATCTGCAAGTCTGACACACCAACTGGAGATGTCTTGCTAGACGAAGCATTAAAACACATTAAAGAAACAGAACCCTCTGAATCTATTCAGACATGGATTGAGTATTTAAGTGGTAAGTCTTTCATTGGTTTGTTTGGTGGTTTGAAAATGGAGCTCGTCAGACAATAGCTGTTTGTCATACAAACGTACTTCATTAATTTGTCACTTTCTTTCAAACTGTTTTCTACATTCCCTCAAATGATAACAGCATCATCATTTAACGCCCGCTTTCCATGCTGGCATGGGTTAGATGGTTTGACTGGAACTGATATGCTGGAGAGCTGTACCAAGTACCAGTCTGATCTGGCATGGTTTCTCTGGCTGGATGCCCTTCATAATGTGCCAACCACCCTGAGAGTGTAATGGTTGTTTTTTTATCTGCCACCAGCAGGGCACTGGCAATGGTCCTGACTACGCTTTCATGGCTGCCATTGCATGACACTGGCAACAACCACAGCTACGATTGCATTCGGTTCGACAAGTCTTCTCAAGCACTTCCATGCAGGGTGATATTTCCCCATGGCTAGACATGTTTCTCAAGGAAGACTGGAAGTCGTCTCATTTGGATGATGATGATGATGACTACCATCACATAATGTCTGGACAAGAGTAAACACATATGTATGTATGCAATGGGCTTCTTTCAGTTTCCATCAACCAGATCCACTCACAAGGCTTAGGTCAGCCCAGGGCTACAGTAGAAGACATTCGCCCAAGGTGCTGCACAGTAGAACTGAACCCAAAACCATGAGGTTGGGAAGCATGCTGTAGAGGAGATACATGGCTACTCCAGCTGGAAAAGGATAGAAGATGGTAGGGGTGATGAGGTGCTGGGACATACCTTCAAGGTTAATGTGAAGGGGACGGGGGGGGGGGAGATAGGGAAAGAGGATCAGGTAAGTTTGGGTTAGGGTATGAGGTGGAAGGGGACAGATGGCCTACAAGTAAGGAATATAGGGATATGAGTGATGCAGTTAATGGCAAAGAGGGGAGGGGACATTGTCAGTGGTGAAAATCAATTTGGAGAAAGGTGAAGGAAATGGGAGTGTGCCAGGGAAGGGGAGTTGATAAATGACCACAAAAAGGAGGGTGGGTGGAGAACAAGATTGTAATTAAAAAAAAAAAGAAAAGTGTAGAGATGAGAAACAGGTAGATGATGTGGGGATCAATATAGAGTGACAGTTGGAGATCAATATCTGATAGAAGATGGAGTTCAATAATAATGATATTGGGAATGTGAGGTGAGTGATACGGGAAAGTATGTGCAGGGAAGGGAAAACTGGTGGCACAAAAGTGTGCGCAATGGAATGTGTGTGCATCTCTGCTCTCCTTTGATGATTGTAATTAAAATAGCTGAGAAAGTAATGTAGTTAGGGAAGATGAAATGTGTGGATGGTTTGAATGTAGGGTAGGGTGGGGTGGGGGGCATTAACAAGGCAATAATGGTTTTAGGATCACCTTTTTGCCAGGTGGACAGATTTTCGAGCACAGTCAATCACCTGTCAACTTGGTCTTTCATCATCTCTTCCATGAGCATCATTCTCCATTACTCATCCCACATCTGTCTCTTTCATAAGTCCAATCCATATTTAGTGATTGGCACTTCTTTATGCATTTGTCTTCCTCCATATGCATCACATGATCATTCCAGTGCAGTCTTTTCTCTTGCGAACCACATCTGATGCCCCCTAAGCCCTGATTTCTTCTCAATATATATGTATGCACACTGACAGGACACATCAAGTAGACCATTCTAGCTTCATTCTAGTTTTCTCACATCCTTTGTACTTATGGTCCATGTTTCACTACCATGTAGCATTGCTTTTTATATACAGGCATCATACCATCTACCTTTCACTCTGAGAGAGAGAGCGGGGCTTTTTGCTACTAACTGTGGTCATCATTAATTCAGGTGTGTCAGTCTTTGGTGGTTAACTAGTTGTTTGGTGATTTTGAACTTTTGACTTTTCATCCACATACATATGTATATACACTCACACCTACAATGCATTAATGTGCATACGTATCATCATTGTCATCATATGGCCATTTTCCATGCTGGCATGAGTTGGGCCAGCCGAAGAGCTCCTCAGGCTCCACTCATCTGTTTTGGCATGGTTTCTACAGCTGGACACCCTTCCTAACACCAGCCACTTTACAGAGTATACTGGATGCTTTTTATGTACCGTCAGCCCCTCTGTGAGTCTCAATGTCTGAAGATCCTTTCTCACCACTTCATCCACACCTTCTTGGGTCTACCCCTTTCCCCTTTTTCCCTCCACAATTAGAGAATGGCAGCCCCTGATGCAACTCTCCTCATTCATATGCATTACATGACCATACCAATGCAGTCTTCTCTCTTGCACACTACTTCTGATGCCTCTTGTACCCAGTTTTTCTCTCAAATCGCTTACACCCTGTCCTGTATGCACACTGACATTACCCATCCAGTGGAGCACACTAGCTTCATTTCTTTCAAGCCTTCACATATCCTCAGTAGTCACAGCCATGTCTCACCACTATGCAACATGGCTGTTCACACACAGGCATCATACAATCTGCCTTTCACTCTGGCGGAGAGGCCCTTTGTTACAAAAAAAGTGTAGTAGCTCTCTGAATCTCACCCAACCTATTCTTATTCTAGAAGCTATGCTTTCAGAACAACCTCCCCCACTACTAACAGAAACTGACTACTACTTCTAAGGATCCCCCCCTCCTTGACATTTGAGGGAGTTTATTTTTTGTTCATAATCTTCATAGTCATAATCTTCATAGTCATAATCTTCATAGTCATACTTTCACCTCAGTCACTAGAAGAATGCATGTGTATATATCTATGTGTATACACTCAGGCACACACGCACACACACACACACACACACACATACACATGTGAGTATGAGCATATTAATGTATACATGCTGGGCCTGACATTTGCATCATTCTAGCAAAGTTTCTCTGATCACAAGCATCTCCAAGGTTTCAGTTTTTGATAGTGAGTCTTTTTAAGTCTTGATGGTAGGGTTTTGTTTGTGTGACATACAATCTTATCACTTTCCATTGATGAGCTAGTTATTGCTGTCAAACTGACTTTGGCTTCTTTCTTGATGAAACCTGTCACACTTTTTACACTCTCAGAGGTGATGTTTTAGACTGGTGACTATTCTTCGTCGAGAAAGTGATTGTTAGCGGGGGAGGGTGAAATTGAAATTTGGAATGTCAGATTTTCTGAGATTGTTTCTTCCGATTGTTGGTTTCTTGCTTTACTTTGAATGGTACTCTGTGTATCTGATGACAAGATGGTCTGGCAGTCATCAACTCTTGGTGGTGTTCTGGTCGTGAGAATATCTTCTTGGTTTTGTTGTTAGCATACTAGAGAAAGTGCCAGTGTGTAGAGCAGGGGTACAGAGTCATCCATGCCTCTTAAATCAGCTGAGTTGCAAATAGATGCTAGTGATGAAAAGGGAGCCTTCTGATTGGGAGTCAAGGAACAGAAACCCAATACCTTAGTTAACGATGTCTTCCCTTAGCTGATTGTCTCTTGTTTTAATGTTGAAATCTGAGAGTGAAAGTTTGTCTCTTGTTGGAACTTTCAAAATGGTGTTGCTCAGTTGTTGAGAAAAATTTGATTTTTACCCATTTTTATCAACCTGTATTGTTGGAACATAAGCTGAGAGTACAATACAATGATGTTGAAATAATGGTGCAAACAAAGTCATAATTTGTTCTTTGATGACAATTAGAATTAGTTGAAGGTCTTGAGCAATCTTGCTCTTTAACAGTAAACCCAATTCCTTGGATTCTCTACTCTCATTTTCCCTTTCCAAAAGAAAATGTAGCTGGAAGCTGTCTCTTCAAAGTTTACTTCACCTGAAGAGTTGTGTTAAATACACATAACAATATCATTGTTGCAATGAAAGGCAGCTTTCTACACAAGTGTACCAACATTGTTTTGATATTTCAGTGTTGTGAACATCAGTAAATCCAGATGCAGTTTTCCGACAGTTTCAACTACACGAAGAGTCCTTTTATATGTTGACATCTTAATTAAAATTTTACAGCTTTATCATCATGATCATCATAATTATCTACTTTAAACACACCTGCATCTGATTTTGGCTGTTTGGCTGTTTGTGTTGGGTCTTAAAATTGTAATAATTTTACTTAGTTTTCATCTTCTGGTTTTAGGAAGTTTCATCATAGTTGAACCTTAAGTAACCTTTCCTCAGGTAGACCTCTCTAGTGCTGGTGCCATTATACCACCCAGTAGACTCTGTAAAGTGTTTGGTGTTAGGAAGAACATTGAAGTGTAGAAACAATGCCAAAACGGGAATGTCCAAGCAAAATGTGATCATTTTATCTATTTAGGAAAGTAGTAACTTGGAAAAGCCACCCAAATTGTGTCAGCATGGAAAAAGGGTTTATTAATTTCTTTTAGTTACTCCATTGTTCTGTCATTTGTTTTGTAACTTTATTATTATTGTTATTAGTTTTATTTTGACTTGAATTAAATTCTTACTGTTTTCTCCTCTCACCAGGTGAAACTTGGAATCCATTGAAATTAAGGTACCAATTGCGTAATGTACGAGAACGGCTGGCAAAAAATTTGGTTGAAAAGGGTGTGTGCACTACAGAAAAACAGAACTTCTTGCTTTTTGATATGACTACTCACCCACTGACAGACACTGGTGTTAAACAGAAGGTAATCAAGCGAGTTCAGGATGCTGTATTAAGCCGATGGACAAACAATCCTCAGAGGATGGACAAACGTCTTCTGGCTCTGATATACCTTGCTCATGCGTCTGATGTGTTGGAAAATGCCTTTGCACCACTGTCCGATGATGACTATGAAGTGGCCATGAAACGTGTACGGGAATTGTTGGACCTAGAATTTGATGTGGAAAGCATGAAAGAAGGATCAAATGAAATGATGTGGGCAGTTATAGCTGCTTTCAGTAAATGAAGTGTTAAACAGGGAAGCAACAACAACAACAACCAGCTGACAACAACAACAACAACATTACATCACAGTGACTTCTGTACTCTTGAGTACACTCCAGATGATACTGTCCTAACTATCTGTAACCATTAAAAAAGAAAAAAATAATTATGAGGAATACAAGCAAACACTCAACGAACTCCAGTCCATTTAAAAAGGGAGCAAGGTGGTGTTTGTTTATTCACCATTTCTTTTGTTTTGTTTGCCCTTAGTTTACCTTTTTCTCTGTACATAACCAAAAACTGGGAGTAACTCATATATCTGAGAGGGACATTAAACTAGCAGGTTACAACTGTTAATAATATGAACAACAATATTAATGATAATTAATAATAATTATTATTATCTTAATGAAAACAATGATGCTCTGTATGAACTTTTCTATTCATGAACTGTTGCCACATTTTAAGAACCACTTGATACCCACCCCCACCCCAGCCCCCACCATCCCCGGTCCTCCTGTCCACATTAGCCATTTATCCACTTTTAAAGAATCAACATGACTACAGAAATAAGATTGGATGTTTGAGATGTGTTAAATTCCCTTGTCTAATGCTGGCATTCACTTTTGTTTGCAAGTCAAAATCTGTGAGAAAATGGTCAACAGTAAGATATGTTATTCCATTCCTTTTAATAACTTTCTTTTTTTTCTCTTTTTAGTACTTATTTTTCTTTCCACTTACAAAGTTCTAAGTTGAGTTAAAATTCAGTTTCTCCTCTTTAAAACCAGTTTCTTTTCTAAACTGCTGATCAGTATTTTACTTTGTTAAAACTTCTCTAATAATCATATACAATGTTTTGAACTAACAACATTTTCTCTGAGAAACATTTAAAACCCAAGTTTTATTTTAGCTCTTGGGAGAGAGAGGGAGAGAGAGAGAGAGAGAGAGACTCACACACATATGTACCCTTGCCTCAATCTCTCCCTTTCTCTCTCTCTCTCTCTCTCTCCCTTCCTCTCTCTCTCTCTCTCTCTGCATGTCAGTTTAGCTAATTTGTCTTCCTTAACAAAAGTTATATTTTTAAATGAAAACAATTAACTAACAAGATTAGTATTCAATCGGATTTGAAATTTCTTTTATTGTTTATATTTCCATTAGATATTTAATTCATTTACTCTTCTGAATTTGTTTGGTTCACCAATTCCATGTTTTCAATTCACTAAAACATCCTCCATTCAAAAACATTTCATTCTATTTGTTTCTTTTCTGATATTTTCTGAAAATTGTCATCTTTTGCTGTTAGTTTCTTCTCCATTTAGTGTTTCTCCCTTGACAAATGTCGTAAAAAACAAAATCGATTAGTCTTTAGTCATTTCTTTTTTCCTATTTTTTTTTTTTTAATAGTTTCATTTATTTTCTGTTTTGGGTTTTTTGTAATTGCAATCTTGTAAAGAATTCTTATATTTATTTTATAAGTTTAAAGAATTTAGATTTTAAATTTGGTAAGTCTCAATACAGATTGTACTGAAGATGAAAGATAAAAAGCCAGTAAAACTACCATATTAGAGACATCTCTTTCTCTCTCTCTCTCTCTCTCTCTCTCTCTCTCTCTCTCTCTCTCTCTCTCTCGCACACACACACACACACACACACACACACACACTGCATCTTGTACCTTTCAGTCTGTATAGCGGAAAAAATGTGGGATTCTAACTCTGTTCCATAATTAAGGTATTAATTTTATTATTTTTATTGGTGCAAGGGTCTTTTTCTTCTTCTTTTTCATTTTTCTGTTACTACATAGGAAACCTTTACCTACTGCTGAAAGGTGATGCATTAAGTGCTGCGAGTGTAGGGAGGGTGTCTCCCCTTACTTTTTAACCTTTTTTTTTTGCTTATATATATATATATATAATTACATAAATATATATTATATATATATATATTTTTTGCATTATATATATGTATTACAAATTATTTTTTGCTTTATATATATATATATATGTGTGTGTGTGTGTGTGTGTGTGTGTATAATTTCCATTTGACTTAATAGCGTTTAAATGTCTTTAGTCATGATCGTCTTCAGCATTTTCTGAGCTTCTCGTCTTCCCAACTCAGTCAAATGAACCTTCTCTACTTTGTTTGTTTTTCACAAACAATCTGGTTGTGACAATAATATCAACCCACACTGTGCATTTGGATTAATAGTTTGACTGGGAATTTGAAAAGCTTATCCATTGTTGTTATATCAGCTTTCTGGTCTAATGATGATACTATGGGATGACTTATCTAAAAGTCAACATACAATGAAAATAATACCATTTCATTGATTATTTTTATCTTCTACATTTTTACTGACACTTTCGAAACTAATATGAAATGAGTCTCAGAAAAAAAGAAAAAAAAAAGAAAAAAGAAAATCCATCACCCCCCCGAGTGAATGTTGAAATGTTGATAGAAACCGAAAATGGACTTAATGATGTTAAGGTTTTCTACTGCTTTCATAACTGTTTATGCCTGGAAATATTGACAATGGAATCGAGACTGGGGAAATTGAATTATATCAGGTTTTTGAGACAAGGGTTCTGTTTGTGTGTTTTGTTTCGTAATATATGAATTGGTATATGAAGGGAACAATTTTGGACACTGACAGAAAATCAAGGTTAAAAGCATCAATTATACCTGTTGTTATTATTATTATTATTATCTTTTTTTTAGTGATTATGGAAAAGGTTTCTGTGAATTTCTGAATAATTAAGCAGTGTTTACAAATGTAAATCTAAGAAAACGTGCGCAATAAACCTTTTTTTTTAATCTATTTATAAACGAGCCAGAAAAATATTTAATGCTTTTCTTTTTATTTTTTTATCTTGTTTCAGTTAGACTACAGTCATGAAACCGGGTATTTTTTTTATCGATCTCTTTTGCAAAACTAAACATATCAACACCAGTTGCCAAATTATGGTAGGACACACACACACACACACTTCTTCTCCATCTACCAAATCCACTCACAAGACAGTGGTTGACTTGATGCTATAGTAGATGATACTTGCCCTGAGGCTATGATAGAAGGCACTTGTCTAAGGTACCACACAGTGGGTTTGAACCCAGAACCATGCAGTTGGGAAGCAAATTTTTTACCACGCAGCCACACTTGCATCTACCTGGAACTTTCTTCCACTTCCTAATTCTTTGATTACTTCCAAAACTGTTCTGTTAAATGTTCATCACCTTCTGATCCCCAGTTGAAACTAATTCACTTTATTTATTCTGCTACAATTATTCAGAAAAGAATAAATGCCACACAATCTCATTGCCATGTACAGGGCCTCTAGGCTATATTTGATATTGGGTTGGCAACTAAGTTCCCGCCTTTTTTTAAAATTTAAATTTTTTAAAAGGTTTAGTAAAAAATAACACCTAATTAATCAAAGAGGTGGAAATCTGTTGGTGCCAAATCAGGAGAGTACAGTGGGTGTGGTAGCACTTCCCAGCCATGCGTTTGAATGGCTTCCTTGGTCATATTGGCGATATGAAGGTGGGCGTTGTCTTGCAGCAGAAGAACGCTATGCTGCCGATTAGGTCTTTTCTCTTGAATAACCGTGTTGAGTCATTCCATGTGTTGAACATAGAGTTCCACATTGACCGTTTGATCTGGTCAAGCAATTTGTAATGGATAATCCTTTTATAATCCGGGTACCTGTGGAAGAGGTAGACCCAGGAAGACTTGGGATGAGGTGGTGAAGCATGACCTTTGAACATTAGGCCTCACCGAGGCAATGACTAGTGACCAAGACTTTTGGAAATATGCTGTGCGTGAGAAGACCCGGCAAGACAAGTGAGACCATAACCTGTGGCCTTTACCAGGGGTGTAGCCAGCCCACTTATGCGTACCTTTCCTTCTTTGGACACAGAGCCCTACTTGCAAAGACCTGTTGAGGCAAGTGAAATCGAAATTGAAAATTGAACCAAATTCGTTGACTGGCACCCATGCCAACTTTCCTTCATTGGACACTAAACTCAGCTTGCAAAGAGCTGTTGGGGCAAGTGAGATCGAAACTGAGCCAAATTCGATGACTGGCATCCGTGCCAGTGAAGCCCTAACAGCACCATCCGAGTGGGATCACTACAAGAGCAGCAGTCTTTGTGCCGGTGGCATGTAAAAAGCACCATTTGAGTGCGATCGTTTCCAGCTTCGCCTTACTGGCACTTGTGCCGGTGGCATGTGAACAAGACATTGGACTGACTCCTGTGCAGGTGGCACGTAAAAAACACCATTTGAGTGTGGCCATTGCCAGTACCACCAGAATGGCCCTCATGCTGGTGGCACATAAAAAGCACCCACTACACTCTCAGAGTGGTTGGCGTTAGGAAGGGCATCCAGCTGTAGAAACTCTGCCAGATCAGATTGGACTCTGGTGTAGCCATCTGGTTTGCCAGTCCCCAGTCAGATCGTCTAACCCATGCTAGCATGGAAAGCAGACATTAAATGATGATGATGATAAATCCCTTCCCAGTCCCACCATATGCACAACATCGTTTTACGTGGATGAAGATCTTGTTTCACACGCAGTGTCACTTGTTTACCTGGGCTAAGCCATTCCTTACGCTGCTTCATATTGATGTACAAGCACCATTTTTCGTCATCGGTAACGATTCGGTAAAGAAATCGTTGCTTGTGTCCATGAGTTGAGCAGTGATGAGCAAGCAAACCAGCGGAGATTATGGCTCGTTGTTTTTTGTTGTCATTTAAAGCATGCAGAACCCATGCTCCATACTTCTGAACCTTTCCCATCGAGTGAAGAGGCTTCTCTATAGCAGTGTGGGAACATACCATTTTCTCTGCCAGTTCCCTTGTTGTTTGACGAGAATTTTCATGCTAAAGTTGGTTTAATCGCTCTTCATCGAACTCAACTGGACGACCAGAACGAGGTGCATCTTTGAGGTCAAAATTTCCGTTTTTGAACTTGGCATACCAATCACGAGCGGTTCTTTCAGCTGTGGCACCCTCTCCATACACAGCACAAATGTCGCGAGTATCTTTTGCGACCTTAGAACCTTGATTAAAAGCAAAAAGGAGGAGGTGTCGAAAATGCTCATTTTTCTTAACTTGACATTCCATTTTAATGATCTGAAAATAAACAAAAATTAAAATTAACTAGAAAAAGAACAAAATAGATTCCAAAATGATTCAAAAATAGAATTCTCAAAGAAAATAGATTCCAAAATTTAAAAACGCAATAAATTCCAAAATTTGAAAAAAACGGCAGGAACTTAGTTGCCAACCCAATAGCTTGCATAAAAGGAAAAGGAAATACAACATTCCATCCAAAAATAAAAGTATTTTAAAACCTCAAAAAATACCAACTAGATTATGGTTGGAAGATAACAGTTTATTCAAAGAAGCTGCCCCTCAGCTTCCACCATGGTCTCAAGACCACTCCAGAACCTGGTGCATGCGTTCTTCCTTTGGAAGATCTTTGAACCCCTCCTTGATCTTCGGCCCCAGCTTGGCCTTGGTGTTGCAGGCACAGCAATTGGTGTCTTTCTCAACCGTGGTCCCATACATAGTAACTTATGGAATTGCAAGTGGAGGAATTAAGAAGCCAGAAATTGAGGCTGGTGAAGTCATAGATATTCTCTGACAACAACTTGTGACTCTTTCTAGTGATGTGGCAAGGCACTGGACCATGCCACCACAGACATATGACCCTCCAGCTAGGGTTTGACCACAGTCTCTAGCTGCTTCACATAACCATCTGAATTGAGCCAAAGCCATGTTCAAAGATGTTGTGTGTCATTGGAGACACACCCCAAAACCATCACAGTTTTGGGGGAACTTGATTTTCATGTTATGTCTGACAACCTTTCCAGCGTACACAGAGCCTTGAGTAGTAGTCATGATGTCGGCATTTTGACACCCAGCATGAATCATGATACAGGCTACTGTTTTCCAATATTCAAATGGCTTCCAGTCCTCCATGTCAACTAACTTTTCCTCAACTTCAATCTTCATGATCTCCGATGCTGTTAACTGTTCACCAATACACCAAGCTATTTCTGAAAAAAAAAGAGAGACAAATAAAATTGTCGAATTTAGCTTCAACACCTTGTAATGTCAGATTTAATGCTTTTTGTGTTTAAGGAATAAATGTTGTTTAATCCCTGGTCATCCATGAACAGACAGACCTATGATCAGACAGACCTGCCATGGCCATCCAGACATCACACATATATATATAGATATATTATACAAGGACAATGCTTTACTAATTGCATAAAAGACTATAACCATTCCGTCTCAAAAGTACTTTGTAAAAGACTAATTAGATTCTTCATAGTTTTAATCTCTCTCTCTTTCTTTCAGCACTAATGACACCAGTGCCTAACTTTCACATCAAAAAGGTAAATTTTCTCCATGTTACTCTCGACCTAAGCTAACAAAACTTGTATTTTCTTTACCACAAATGAAATGACAGTTTACACACCATCAATTATCCAATCCTCCTAAATCAGTAATAGATAATGTAGTTTGAAATATTTCTCATAGAATTTCTTGGCAAATGAACAAATTCTTAACAGCAGTGCTGAATATTAAATTGAGACACTAGAAAAGATAAGAATGACATTGAAAACCCCTCTATTCCACGCACATCCCCAGAGTGACAAAAAATGTAATGTAAAAACCATACGTACATAATACTAAACTTGGATCCACAGCTGATCCTGAAAAACAAATACATAATAAACAAAAACATTTGTAAATCTCAACACTCAGATAAGGATCAACAAGTAAGTAGGTATCCAATCAAAACATTTTTATCCCTTCAGCATTTAAGCCAGTCCCCTATCTACCAAAATATTCTACTTGTCTAATGCTCAAACTGACCAAATCCAGCCTTTCACACTATCCTACAATGTCATACTAAAAGTAAACAATCCCATAATTGAAATCGAAATCAAATTTGATGACAGAACTGCATCACTGGCATCCGAGCCAGTGGAGCACTAAGAGCTCCACCCGAGCGTGATCGTTGCCAGTAAAAAGCACCATTTGAGCGTGGTCGTTACCAGTATCACCTGACAGGTCCTCGTGCTGGTGGCATGTAAAAAGCACCCACTACACTCTCGGAGTGGTTGGTGTTAGGAAGGGCATCCAGCTGTAGAAACTCTGCCAGATCAGATTGGGCCTGGTGCAGCCATCCGCTTCGCCAGTCCTCAGTCAAATCGTTCAATCCATGCTAGCATGGAAAGCAGACGTTAAACGATGATGATGATGATGATGATTTGAATAATATGTGAATAAATAAGCATTACATTTGACAGAGAAATAAACTGAATGCTGAAGAGTTATAACACAGACATCTTAGGGCACAAAATAATAAATTGTACCCTTCTGTACTTCACTGTTAGTCTTCTACTTTCCTCTAGACAAACCCATCAATCCTGCCCAATTTCTACAGTTGTCACCTACTCTTCCCTACTTATCCCTCAGCACTTGTTCTTCATTATATTCTCCCTCTCACGCATTTCTTATTCCTAACCATCTCTCACTCTCTACCACCTACCCACCCATACTACCTGTTCTTGTACCTCTCCCCACTCTTGCTCACCTTTTATCTTGAGGGTCCCCCCTGACACCTCACCACTACCAGTTGTATTTCTCTTTCCAGCTTCACCCCCAAGCCACTTTTAACTCTCCTATGTGAGTAGACATGTTGTTATTCTACAGCAACAAAACCTGCTTTGTTCTGGCCACTCTTCTCACACTGTAACTCCTCATTTCCAACATGAAGCCACCTCCTCGCAATCTTCTGTAGCCCTACACACTTGAACGGAATTTTAGCCTTTCTGGCCTGCATACCAACCTCACTAGTGCCAGTGCCACAAAAGAGCACTCAGTGTATGTTATTGCAGAAGACAGTTGCCTAGTGTGCCATGCAGTGGGACTGGACCCGGAAAACCACACAGCTATTTGTGCACCTTATTTTCAGCAAAATATTTCCTTCTAATCATAAGTACTACAATATCTTCAGAAGAACATTAGATTTAACCGATTTAACCCAAGAGAAAAGCGTTAGATTAAACCAAACTTATTTTAAGGCAATGCTCCAGCATGGCCGCAGTCAAAATGACAAACAAATAAAAAGATAAATGGCAAAATTCTCCTACACTACCCAGCATATAATGGTAATTTCTGAAAAATTAACAAATACATCAAAAACCCTGTACTGAAAATGACACTAACTCTCTTTTCCTCTCTCTCTCTCTCTCTCTCATACAGATAGTGTCACAACCCTTTAATCTCGATGGAAATCTTAACTTACACCCAGTGGCAGAATATTTCTAGTTAATACTTGGAACAGAGAAGATAAGCCATTAAACATTCAAGTTAATAATAATTATAGCTTTTGACAGAGACATACTTGCATAGCAAGTGTTTTGATCTGAGATTGTGTGCTGAAGCTAAAGTGACTACAATGTGGAAGATGATGCAAATTAGCCATTCAGAAAGACACAAAGATTGTTAACTTCACTTAAACTTTTAATAAGGATAATGACAATAATAATGCTAAGAATGAACCAAATAATCCTAACAGTAGACATCATAAGTCTAACTATTCTGTAAACAGTGAAACGACTAATTTGAGTATCAATAACGAAAACTGCACGAATAGCAGAAGCAACAGCATACTTTCCCATATAAATAAATTTTGACTTTCTAGTAGACAGATAAACAGCTTATAAAGACTTGTATATGCTCTCATAATAAGAATATGCATGCTAATGCTCACAATATGAACATTAACATAGGAATAAAAGAATATAAGTAATGATAAGAAAAATTCAACAACTCTAAACTTCTAGAATTCTCAACCAAAACTTCACAAACCTGTAACTGTGGAATAACCAACAATTATCCCCTGCAAGCTAAGTGTCTATTAAGCACAATGTTATATTATAAAAGTAATATTATGTTGGTAGATAACAATAGGTATTACATTGGTTCTATATCTAATATATTCAAGTGCAGCTATACTATGCATAGACATTCTTTTAATAACAGAATATTAGGTAAGGCAATTTTGCTAGCAGAATGGGTGGGCCAAAAGTCACCTATGGTTTTAGAAATATAATCTCCACATTTTTTTAGTATTAAAAAATAGTTTTATACAGAATGAAAATTCACACATAGGAAATATGTTCCCATTTAACCCTTTCGATACTAACCCAGTTGTAGCCGGCTGAAAAATTCACTTTGTAAATAGTTGAGTTATAGTATCCAACATTGCTTGATGTAATAGCTAAGCTCAGTGAATTTTGGGGAAATTTTTTTCCACATTTTTTCGGCGGCGATTTTTTTTATTTTCAACTTTGAAAATGGATAGGAGTTTCATGCTATCAAGCAGTGATTCTAAATTTAGAGGTTTTTCAATGGAAAATATGGAGATATTGAGAAAAAGAATGAATGAGGTACAAAAGCACGTGGTGTACGAGAATGAATAGGATATTTCTGTATCCGAATCTGAAAGCAGCGATTCTGAAGAAACTGAAAGCGGTGATAGCGACAGCAAAGACAATTTTACATCGGAACGAGGTTATCAGCATAAAGGAACTCCAAGTGTGGAAGCAAAACCTAGAATCAAAGGGCCTTAAAATTAAGTAAGCAGAGACTAAAATTCTAGTAAGTAGGAACACAGACAGTATGTCAATTGCTTCAAGTAAATGACACTGTAGAAAGGGTATCAATAGAAATTCCAGATGGTGAAGCAAGCAGACTGTGGCCAGAAAAGGTGCAGTGAAATCACTAGAAGGTAAACAGAGAAAGTAGAGTTTGTGTGTGACAGATGTGCAGGGACAATTTATTGACTAAGAGCACAGGAAATAGATTTCCTTGAATTGCCAGGGGGCTCTCTTATGGTTGTAGACAGTTTCTGTTACCTAGGTGACCAAATTAGCAATGGTGGAGGATGCTCTGAAAGCATAGTTGCAAAGAATAAGAACTGGCTGGAGAAAATTCGGAGAGCCATTACCTCAGTTGGTAGCAAAAGGCCTTACGTTCAGAGTGAAAGCCAGATTGTGTGATACAAGCAGCTATGCTACATGGTGGTGAGATATGAGCTGTGAATGCAGAGGTCATGTGATGACTAGCATATTCTGCTTGTGCAACAAAGTGTGAGTATATTGAAAATGGACATAAGAGGCATTGAATATGGTATGCAGGAAAGAAGGCTGTGCGTATTTGTAAGGACAGGTGCATGAAGAAGAGGGAGACCCAGGAAAATGTGGGACAAAGTAGCGAGCTTCATGGAGAGGAGATGACAAAGGACTATGATTGAGAAGACCCTGTCCATCTAAGCAAATATACGGCCTTAAAAGTAAATCATTTCTGTTTATTCTCCTGTCCCCAGTCTGCTCCTGATGAATCTCTCCCCTACACCTTATTCTAGCATTAACCCTTTCATCACTCTTTCACTATGGCACTGTTCACTCACACACAAACACACAACTTCATCCTTTAACCTCTCATCTGCCTTAGAACCACTTCCTTAGTCTCTGTATCATCCTTACCACTTTATTTTCCATTGAATGCTCATCTTGCCAACAACACAGCCCTCCCCTATTACCCTTATCTCCCTCCCACTATTTCCACCCTTATGTACTTCTGATTTCATCCCTAGCACTTTACATCTCTCTCACACACTTCATATCCTGTGTGCTTCCACGTAATATATTCCCTGCCACCCTCTAACTTTCCACCTTCCCTTCCAACTGGGCTGACCATTGTATCTCCCCCATCAGCAAGACACTTGTTTCTCTATCATATTTTAACCTCTCATCACCTGGCACAAACCTACTTCGCTCAATACTACAGCCTCTTCAGTTGAGGGCTCTCGGCTTGTAAGGGATTTGGCAAACTCACTGGTGCCAGTGCCACATAGAAAGCGTCCAGTACACTCTGAAAAGTGGTTGGAATTAAGGACATCTGTAGTCATAGAAACTATGCAAAACCAGATATTGGAGTTTGGTACAATCTTTTGGCTGGCCAGCTGCGGCTAAATTGACCAATACTTCAGATTGTGACAATTTTATGTGTGTGTGTATAAATATATATGTATGTTTGAAAAAATGAGTAGAGATGGCTCTTTTGTGGGGTGGGGGTGTTTTACTGGTTGCTTAAATAGCAAAAAAAATGTTTTCTTACGAGTATACACACAAAAGAATATATACACAAAGAAAGGGAAAAATGTATAAAGAAAAAGATACAAAAGCATGTGTGTATAAGGAGAAAAAAGAAGGCAAAAAGAGAGGAAAAATCTAGAAAGAAAGATAAGACTAATAACAATTGAGAACAGGAGGAATGAGAAATGGAATATTTTGGAGTGGTTAATCATCATCATCATCATCGTTTAATGTCCGCTTTCCATGCTAGCATGGGTTGGACGATTTGATTGAGGACTGGTGCAACTGGATGGCTACACCAGGCTCCAATCTAAATTTGGCAGAGTTTCTACAGCTGGATGCCCTTCCTAACGCCAACCACTCAGAGAGTGTAGTAGGTGCTTTTACGTGTCACCTGCACGAAGGCCAGTCAGGCGATACTGGCAACGGCCACGCTCGAAATGGTGTCTTTTATGTGCCACCCGCACAAGCCAGTCCAGGGGTACTGGCAACGATCTCGCTCGAAAATCCTACGGAAGCTAGTCAGGCGGTACTGGCAACGGCCACGCTCAAAATGGTGCATCTTATGTGCCACCCGCACAAGAGCCAGTCCAAGGGCACTGGCAACGATCTTACTTGGCTTGCCGGGTCTTCTCACGCACAGCACATTTCCAAAGGTCTCGGTCGGTAGTCATCGCCTCGGTGAGGCCCAATGTACGAAGGTCTTGCCTCACCACCTCAGCCCAGGTCTTCCTGGGCCTACCTCTTCCACGGGTTCCCTCAACTGTTAGGGTGTGGCACTTTTTCAGGCAGCTATCCTCATCCATTCTCACCACATGTCCATTCCAGCGCAATCGTCTCTCTTGCACACCACAACTGATGCTTCTAATGTTCAGCTTTTCTCTCAAGATACTTACACTCTGACGGGTATTCACATTGACATTACACATCCAACGGAGCATACTGGCTTCATTCCTTGCGAGCTTACGTATGTCCTCAGCAGTTACAGCCCATGTTTCACTGCCATGTAGCATGGCTGTTCGTACACATGCATCATACAGTCTGCCTTTTACTCTGAGTGAGAGTCCCTTTGTCGCCAGCAGGGGTAAGAGCTCTCTAAACTTTGCCCAGGTTATTCTTATTCTAGCAGCTACACTTTCAGCGCACCCACCCCCACTACTAACTTGGTCGCCCAGATAGCGGAAGCTATCGACTACCTCTAGTTTTTCACCCTGGAATGAGATAGAAGTTGTTTCCTGTTTGTTTACAGTTTTTATTGCACCTGAACATCTGCCACAAACAAAAACTAACTTCCTAGTTAACTTGCCTTTGATGTTGCTGCACCTCTTATGTGTCCATAGCTTGCACCGGGTACATCTTATAGAGTTACTACCTACTCCTTTTCTACATACTGAGCAGGGCCATCTACCTGAAGGGGTTTGTGTTTTATCTACCTTCCTACTTATTAGGATTTTAGTTATTAGCTAGGTTGACTCTAAGGCCCTTCAATTCTAGACCTTGCTTCCACACCTGAAACTTCTCCTCTAGTTCTGATAGTGACTCCGCAATTAGGGCAAGGTCATCAGCATAGAGGAGCTCCCAGGGGCAACCTGTCTTGAACTCCTCTGTGATTGCCTGGAGGACTATGGTAAATAAGAGGGGGCTGAGGACGGAACCTTGGTGGACCCCTATCTCTACCCGGAATTCATTGCTGTACTCATTTCTAACCCTCACCTTACTGGCAGCATCTCCACGTCAACGAAAGCCAGGTACAGAGGTTTATCGTTGGTTAGGTATTTCTCCTGCAGCTGTCTTACTAGAAATAAGGCATCAGTAGTGCTTTTACCTGGCACGAACCCAAACTGCATCTCATCTAAATTGATTCGCTCCCTAATTAGTTGGGCTATGACCCTCTCTGTAACTTTCATAACCTGATCTAACAGCTTGATGCCTCTGTAATTATTTGTATCTAAAGCGTCACCTTTACCTTTGTAGCAGTTGACTATGATGCTGCTACACCAGTCATTGGGTATGACTCCTTCGTGTATCACCTGGTTCGTAATACGGGTGACTAGGCTATAGCCAACACTGCCAGATATTTTGAGCATCTCTGCAGTGATTCCTGTTGGGCCGGGGGCTTTCCCGGTCTTCATACTCTTAATTGCTTTATCTACCCTGGTACTATCAACTCGGATAGCTGGTCCCTGTATTGGGTCGACATACGGCAGGCTCTCTTCCTCCCATTCATTCTCTTTATTAAGCAATCTATCGTAGTGGCATCTCCAGACCTCTTTCTTTGCATCCTCATTTAGTGCAAGCGTACCATCATCCATGCGAACACATTTCTCTCCTACGACATCACTATTCTCTCTCCTACACTGTCTTCGTCAAAAGACGACCAGTGAGGTTCCTACTGATTTGAGGTCACCTATTCATTCTCACATATGGTATAGTGTATGTGTATATAGATATATATGTATATAAACATATACACAAACATATATAATATATATATATATATACGCACACACGCACACACAGAGACTTGACAGAAGTAAATAGACACCCTTATAATTGTTAAAATTTTTATTTAAATCTGAAATTATACATTGAAATTATCTATTATTCTATGAATATCTAACATGTAGTCGACATGCCCATTGCATTTTTCAATGCAAGGACCCTATTAGACATGCTATAAATCAGAAGACGAATATTCTCTTGAGGAATTTCATTCACGAGATTTGGCTTTGAAGATGCTTTCTTGTTCTTTTTATGAAGTATCCTGTCCATTATGTGCCAGAGGTGTTCAATAGGGTTCATATCTGGTGACTGGCTTAGCCATGGAAGCTTTTTAATGTTTCCAACCAATTTTGGGTCTTTTTAGCCGTGTGACAAAGAGCCCCGTCTTCCATAAATAAACAGTCTTTAATCATTTCACCACCTGAGAAGATTGGAGGGAGTCCTTTCTGCAATATGGACACATTTATAAGAGCTTATGTTTTCCTCACACTCCACCAGTTCTGTTCAACCTCCAAAGGTCTCGGTCACTTGTCATTCCTCTGTGAGGCCCAACATTCGAAGGTTGTGCTTCACCACCTCATTCCAGGTCTTCCTGGGTCTACCTCTTCCACAGGTTCCCTCCACTGTTAGGGTGTGACTCTTCTTCACACAGCTCTCCTCATCCATACACAACACATGACCATACCAGTGCAGTCGTCTCTCTTGCACATCACATCTGATGCTTCTTATGTTCAGCTTTTCTCTCAGCAATTTTCACAGGCATGGTTGGAAAAAAACGAAGTGAAATAAGGATTGCGCCTTACCTATACAAGATTGCAAGAATGAGTGTCAATTAACTTGATAGCATGATTTTGAATTTAGTGCCAAAACATGATTCTCTTCAGCCAAGCCTGCTAGTTACAAACTCCTATCTCACTTCAGTCATTGCCTGTGTTCGTTTCAGTGGCCAAACCACATTGAGAACAGCAAACTGAGTGAATACGATTTAAAAAAAAAATATATATATATATATAAAGGACATTAATACTCATGAGAGATATTAATGTTAGTGGCTGCAAGCTAAAACCATATAGACAAAATTAATATATATATATATATATATAAGATCTAGCTGAGCTGTGGAGAAACTCACTTGATGCAAGCTACATTTTCTTTCCCAGTCTGTCGTTTCAGTCTTCAAAAAGGGAAACAAATCTCTTCCAGTGAACCACCATCCGATTTCACCCACTTTTCATATCATTAAAGTATTTGAGACGGTGGTGAGATCGTGAATAACTCCCTTCCTTGAAGACAACTCCTGCTGCAGGTGTGCAACATCGCTGGGGTTCTGTATGTTCTGCGAGATTTTCATATCATCTGTGTAGCTAGCAAGGGTGGCTTTCCAGGCAGCTGAGAGCATGTCTGAGAGGGCCACTATGAAAAACAGTGGAACACCGCTCACTATTTTGTTTTCTTTGAGGTGGCTCCACTGGTCACTACTGCCTGACTTCTGTCTTCCAGAAAGTCATGTAACCACTCTCCAAGTTTTTTCAGCTATGCAAAGATCATGCAGTTTGTGGCATATCATACCATGATCCACTTTATCAAAAGCTTTTGCAAAGTCAAGGTATATTACATCCACATTTGTGTTGTTGAGTAACTGCCTCAACACCCAGTCGTAGTGCTGTAAGAGCTGGGTCAGGCAGCTCCTACCTGGTCAAAAGTTGTTTTCTTCAAGGATTGCGATTAGTTTCCCTCTGACTATCCATTCCATGACTTTGCTGATGTGTGAAGTCAGAGAGAAAGGCCTATAGTTTTTGGCAATTGCTCTGCTTTCCCCTTTATGGATTGGGCATATTATTCTCTCCTTCAGTTTGTTTGGCACCTACTATATGCAAGAAAGCTCTGGAAGAGAATCTGGAGGGGTTTTGCCAGGGCACACTTACACGATTTGAGGAGGATTGCTGGGAAACCATCAGGACCAGCAGTTGAGTTTGCGTCCACCTCATCCATTGCTAGTAGCATATCTTCTTCACTAATATCGATGTAATCCATCGTAACTACCTCGCTGGTTATAGGTGAGGCGGCAAAGAAGTCCACTGGTTCACTCGTCTGTGTCCCAATGGGGTGGTAAAGACACTTTTGAACTGATCATTCAGTACCTCACTGATCCTGGTTGGACTATCTGTGAGGGAGCCATCCTTTTGGAAGAGGGGTCCTATCTTGCAATGTACTGAGGCTGTTTCTTTGATATAATGAAAGAAGGCCTTTGGGTTTGACAATGTTTTTTATAACCCAGTCTTCTTTGTCCACAGTGGCCTCATAAATGATGGTCACAAAAAGATCTTCAACAGACATAACTTAAAAATCAGTTTCAGCTCAACTGCTAATTTTAAAAATATAATCACACACAACACACAAAAACCACAATATGAAGCCAGCTGTTCATGCAGGGATAACAATTTGTGCCCGCTAAATGGAGCTTGCATGTCCGAGACCATCATTTATGAAGCCACCGTGGACTCTATATCCACTAAGGACACAGTTTCGATGAAGAAATATGTGGGCCTTACAGAGGGTAATTTCAAGGCCAGATTCAATAATCACACCTTGAGCTTCAGGCACTGGGATAAAAGGAAAACGACCAAATTATCCAGTCATATATGGTCCTTAAAAGATAAAGGTGTCAGTTACAACATCCATTGGAAGATCTTAGCCAAGTGTAAACCTTACACCAACGGCAGTGGAAAGTGCGGTCTATGTGATATGGAAAGATGGCTCATCTGGAAAGGCAGCCACATGCCTAAATTCAAGAACTGGACTTTTTGGATCATGTCCACATGTGGCTAAATATTTGCTACGTTTTTGGTCCCCCCGAGTTTACTGATAGGACTTGCTTTCTATATTGTATCTATGTACAAGCTTTTTATCTCTCTATACTTTTTACTTAGATTTCTTATATATTTTTTATATATTTTTTTACATATTTATAGAGATAATGTTTTGTATATTTTTTCTGTATTCCCCGCTCCACCCTGTGCATTTTTTTTTGATTTTCCTGTGCGTCTATAGACGCGTACATGGAACCTTATGTGTGCGGGTACGTGCGTATATAGATGTATGTGCGTGTATGTGAGAATATGCGCATATAGATGCGTTTTGCCCTTATAGCTTTTCCACACCTTTTTCTGTAGTTTACTTTTAGCCCTGTTTTTTTTTTCTTGAGCATGTGTGTATATTTACATGTGTATGGACCTTTTTTGCACGCGTATGTATGGGTGCATGCATGTTATGCGCGTGCACGCGGATGTGTATGCGGCTGTGTGTGTGTGTGTGTGTGTGTGTGTATATATACATTTGGCGAATGTGTGGGTGAGCATGTGTGTGTTTCAAGCAAGGGTGGATGAGTATATACATATAGGCCCATGTACGGGTTGGTGTACTTACGCGAATACTATGGACCTTTTCACTCCCTTACCTTTACTCCCTCCCCTTACTTAGTGGTCATTCTAATAGCTCTTTTGTCTTAATAACGGTCAACCACACAGTGAGAGAGAGTGTGTGAGTGTGTGTTTTTTTGTGTTGGTGTGTGTGTCTGTGTGTGTGCGTGTGTGTGTAGATGGAAAACCTACTAAACAAACATTGCATAAAAAACAGTAAACGCCAAGAAAAAAACTTAAAACAACACCTTACAAGAGCGAAATTCTCAGCAGAGAATAAAACCGAATTCTACGTAAAAGAGTGTGGAGATGGTAGATGTGGAACCTGCAGCAACCCCATCTACAAATATATAGAGAGGAACAAACAGATAAAATTTAAGAGTGGTCACACATTCAATGTAAATGCAGACATGAACTGCAAGATGCAGAATGTAATATACTGCATAACCTGCCCCACATGCAAGGAGGATTATATAGGTGAAACTGGAAATTCCTTATGTCAACGAGCCAGAATTCACTGGCAACATGTCCGACAGGAGGAACTACGGAAAATTCCACTGAGTGAACACCAAGGAACATGTGGGGAAGGAAAATTTAAGATCTTTCCCTTCTACAAATGCTCAAGGAATGATACCTCCTTCAGGAAAAATATGGAGAAATACTTCATAGCAAAATTCTCACTAAAACTGAATGGCTGAAACATGCAGATCACAACCCATCTAGGATCTTCAACTTTGGAACAACAGCCCCCTAAAAAAACGGCAAGAACCCAGATAGTGGGACATTTTTGTACCAACAAGAATTGAACCCAGTTACCTAGGTTCTCATATTTCTCTCCTAACTTAATTTGAACTAACTAGCTGTATAGATATCATCACAATTCCTTCCTTCCGTTTTACACCCCTTTCAGACACACACGCACGCACACACACACACACGCGCACACACACACACACACACACACACACACACACACACACACACACACACACACACACACACACACACACACACACACACACACACACACACACACACACTCTCTCTCTACCACTGGACAATGATACCAAAGAATACCAAGAATTTGTCACAGCAGGAACTGGCCAACTGTAAACAGAATCTTCTTCTTCCCTCCCCTTCCCACTGACACACCTTTCAAATACACAGGCACACTCACACGCACACAGACACACACGCATACATACACACACACACACACACACACACAAAAACGCACCCACACTCTCTTACTAGACAATGACACCAAAGATTCTTTTTGAAAAGCAACTTCGAAACGATCACACCTGCTTTTGCCATTCCTTTAAAAGGCTAAAAATAAACTTATCATTGAAAAGAACTAACCAGCTGTGAACCCAATTTTCTTCTTTTCTCTTTCCCATCAACACACACACGCACACACACAGACACACACACCAACACAAAAAAAACACACACTCACACACACACACACACACACACACACTCTCTCTCTCTCTCTCACTTTTCCTCACCCTCTCTTACTATCCTATATATCTCTCTCTCCACCCCTACACACTCAATAAAACTATATAAAGAGACCCACCATAAAGTTTTCTCAAAACAATTTGAAAAACCTACACGACTAGGTGAAAAGCACTTCATTTAATATGTGACATTAATAAAAGTCTGTAAATGTACAAACATCCAGGTTTCTGAGTACCTTAATTTTTATATATATATATATATCTATATATATATATATATATATATATATATATATATATATATTGTGTGTATACTTGTAAGGAAAATTTTGTTTTGCTATTTAAATAATCAGTAAATCATACATTGTTCAGTTTGAGAACGGCTATTTCAAGCTCGACTCTCATACCAGAGTCACTCACTGTAGACAACATTATTATCAAAATACAAATTATCCCCCAAAAAAGCCATCTGTACGCATTGTTGCAAATATATAATACTGTACCAAGAACTTTCTTTTTTTATTCTACTACACACACACGCACGCACGCGCACATGCACACACACAAACACACACACATGACATTTGTATACAGACATGGTTGTGTGGTTAAGAAGTAAGAAGCTTGCTTTTTAGCCTTGTGGTTTAGGGTTCAGCCCCTTTGTACGCCACCCAGGGCAAGTGTCTTCTACAGTAGCCCCAGGCCAACCTATACCTTGTGAGTGGATTTGGCAGATGGAAACTATGTGGAAGCCCATTCTGTATGTGTGTTTGTGTCTGTGTTTGCTATCACCACCTGACAACTGGTGTTGGTTTGTTTATGCTCACATACTTGTGATGTTGTTGATTACCAAAACTGATCAATAAAATGAGTACTTTTTGAAAGTTGATTTGTTTAACTAAAAACTCTTGAAGCCAATGCACCAGCATGGCCACAACCAATGACTGAAACAACTAAGAGGACATGTGTATGGATATTATATATATATATATATATATATATATATATATATATATATATATATATATGTGTGTGCTGGTGTCATGTGAATAAAACATTGGACTGACTCCTGTGCAGGTGGCATGTAAAAAACACCATTTGAGCATGGCTGTTGCCAGTACCACCGGACTGGCCCTCGTACCGGTGGCACGTAAAAAGCAACCACTACACTCTCAGAGTGGTTGGCTTTAGGAAGGGCATCCAGCTGTAGAAACTCTGCCAAATCAGATTGGAGCCTGGTGCAGCCACCTGGTTCACCAGTCCTCAGTCAAATCGTCCAACCCATGCCAGCATGGAAAACGGACTTTAAATGATGATGATGATGATGATATATAGAAGGTTCAAAAGGAAAATAAGACAAGGTAGAAAATGCTAAAACGATTTTATCAGGAAGAACATTTTAGTACCAGTTTCAGTCACTGCAACTTTTTCAACTTAGAGTACAGTATGAAAAACAATTAAATTGTGGGAAAATTAAATGAAATGGAGCATCAAAATAATCTTTCTTTGCCACCTACATACACTGACTCTCAAGACCTAGGGTACACCTTATACCTTCTGGTCTATAATTTGTGGTACCCCCCCTACAATGCAAATAATCACATCTAAATTAGTTTAGGTTGTTGGGAGTCACTCACTATGCTATGTCAAAATGTGACCTCTTTATTTAATTGGTTCTCTGGTGTAATCTTTGCTTGTAGATACAAATTCTATAGTGCCTTTGCTCATTATGTAAAATCGTTATAATTTCTCATTGTTTTAGCTAAAATTATCTTTTATTCATTGTATCTTTTTCTTTTACTACCTCACTACTCTCTTACCACAGTGTTTAATTTTCCACAATGCTCTGTCCTCCACCTCTCTTGTCTGTGAACAACTACTTAGGTCTTCCGGCTATTTTGAACTGACAACAATATTTCTTCAGTCAGCTAATTAACTTTATCATCTCTACATCTGTTTTTTTTTTCTAGTAGTATCTTCATCTCATATCTCTCTTTTATTGCTCCATCTCTTCGACTGCTCCCTCCACTTCTTCTTACCCCTACTCTATTCATTTTACATTTATAAAAACAATGCTAGGAAATACACTTTTGCCACCTTGCACTTGAAAATGGATGCCTAACTTATTTTCACAATTTCATTTGGATGTGTCACAGGACACACACACCTACGACACCAATCACATATCACATGTGAATAGGTTTATCACATAAACGATGGCTCTCTTGAAACAGCTGTTGAGATAAGACTACATAATTCTACTGTTCTTTTTTTCTTTAATCAGTACTTTGTGCTCCATATCATAATATACCTCAAGCCTACATTTGTTTACCTTACATATATATATATAATAATAATAAAAGTGGAATTCTGTCTGTCCACCTGGGACCCCTGTATCTCAGTCTACATTTGCTCTACATAGACATATTACATCTTTTTAGAATCGGGATGATCCTGGGATTGGAAAATTTCCTTTCATTTGGTTCTTGGACATCCAGCGTTGGGATCTGATGTCAGAGCATTTAGGTTGCTATCTCTAGCAGGTAAATCAACAGTGAGAGGTTTCCAGTGGTTTACAAGAGTTATCTCCCTTAGCTATAATAATAATAAATATGACATTCTGTCTGTCAGAAAACTGACGAAAACTTTTTGAATATTAAAACTTTGTGAGTTCAAGAAATATTTTAAATTCAGTTCATTTAGAACTAGATCCAAGTTAGAGTGAGAGATTTCCTGTTTGTGAGGTTTCAAAGTCCTGTAGAGTTTGTGAATTGAAATGTTCAGAAGGAAATATTGAAGGAGTTGAAATTTCAGCCCAGATTGATCAGACTTTCTGCCACATTGAACTTCTGGCTGCATCTGACTTTCAGCCTGATTTAGAGTTAATGTGAGTCTCTGAAGTTCCATCGTGTGAATTGCGGAATTTCATTTTATTTCTTATTCTTATAGAAAATGCCTTGGAAAGGTACTAAGACCAGAGGTGTTAGGAAAAGAGAGAGAAAAGCAGCATCTCCAAATGTGGTACTCTGTGATATAAATCTGGGATGGTTGGGTACCAATAAATGCTTTATTATTATTACTCTCTTCAGTTTTGGGCCAAAGGTCCAATTAACCCTCTGCAGGAGCTAGCTAAAAAGCCCACATGGAGGGCTGCTTTTAAGTTAGCATAGATATATATATATTTATACAAAACAATCAAAGAATAATAATTAAACAAGCAGATAAAGGGGGTGCAAGTGTTATGGATGCCGAATACTACAAGGATTTGGTTGAGGACCAACTGAAGGACACAACCTTTTATTGTGAAATACCTTTAAATATAGACCACCACACCCTGAAGAAGATCAACAACTTGGTTTCAATTTATCGATAATGAAAGAGACTGCATCACTAATTTCAAGCCAAAACCCAGCAACTTCTTTGGCTTACCGAAAATACATAAGTCAAAAGACATTCAACATGCAGTAAAAGAACAAGAAAGTGAGTACATAAAATTACTATATGCAAAAGACTTAAAGCTTAAACGTATTATAGCTGGTCCAGCATGCCCTACCCACCGTCTAATCAATTTTATTGACAATCGTTTGAAACCACTATGTACCTACATACCCACTTTCATCCAGGATGACATCAACTTCCTGTCCCATCTTTCCAACACAACAGAACCGAATTCACTTTAACTTAGTTTTGATGTGGTAAGCCTTTACACCAATGTCCACATGATTTAGGAATAAAGGCGATTAGTTACTGGGGAGAAAAACATAGAGAAGTGATTCTCAACAGATTCACAGTGTCATTTGTATTAGACACAGTCAGACTTATTCTGGAAAACAACACATTCTTCAATGGAAAGAATTACATCCATGGCGATGGGAATGAGGTTTGCTCCTGTTTACACGAACTCTGTGATGGGATACTTAGAAGAACAACTCTACCAAGAAGTAGAGGAAAGCTACAGAACTGAATTGAGAAAGTATATTGGAAAGGCACGGAAGAGATACGTTGATGACTGCTTCATAATCTGAACAGAGTCTCAAAGTACTTTGGAAGAGTACAATATCCTCCTGAATAACCTGCACCTATCTCTCCAACTTACAAAGGAGATGAATAGTACCAAGTTACCATTCCTTGATATAATGGTAATTAAAAAGGACACCACCATTACCACAGATGTGTACTATAAACATACGGACACACATCAATACCTGAATTTTAAGTCGTGCCATCCACCACATATAAAGTGCAACATCCCATACTGCCTAACTAGAAGAATTGGTACCATCGTAGGAGATGCAAATATCAGGAACAAATACCTGATAGAACTAAGAGAATTTCTGCTCAAACAAAAATACCTGTCTCTACTTAAGGGAAATGGCATAGAGTAGGCTATAAAAATACCCACACAACAACTGAGGACAACCCAAAAGATGAGGAAAACAAGAACAAGTTATACCATTTATTGTGACACACAACCCATGTCAGCAGAATATCTTGAACATTGTCAAAGCAAACCTATCAATCATTGCTCAAAGTAGTGAATTAAAAGATAGAATCACAGGTCGAGCTATGGTTCTTAGTAAAAGACAGCCTAAAAACTTGAAAGAATTATTAACAAAGACAAAGTTTGACCTTAGCAACAAAGACCAATCATTTACTGTATCTAAATGCAATGACAGCCAATGTGACACGTGCCAATTCATGCATACCGACCAATCTATGGACACAAAACCCGGAAAAATATTCACAAACGCAAATATGAACTTCAAAAGCAGAAATTTAATTTACTACATCAAATGGCCAAATTGTGAAGAACTTTATGTGAATCAGAGTGGAAACACACTCTCAGAATGTTCACATGTGTACCAACAGCAAATTAGAGACACAGATGTCCATCAGATACCATTGTGTGGTTGGAAAATATTTATAATATTTCCATTCTACAAACTACAGAGTCCAAGTGAAATTGAGAGAAAAGAACTTTACTGATAAATTCCAACCCAAGCTTAATAAACGAAAATAATAATACTTAGAAGTACTACTTCTACTGCTACGACCACTAACAACAGCAACAACAATACTAAAGGTTCTCATGATGATGACGATAGCAGGAAAACTTTAGCTAAGTCAAGAGAAAAGTCAGTGAAAATAATCTTATTTAGGGTTTAAAGTTCTATCACCACAGCTACTCCTACCACCACCACCACCACCACCACCACCACCACCAACAACAACAACAACAACAACAACAACAAAGGTGATGATAATGGTGATTATGATAATTGAAATGTAAAAATCCCTGGGAAATGTTGTTTACGACATTTCTAAAAATAGCCCAACAATTACTGCTTTGTCCAGGGTCAAAATACGGGTCTCTTGACATGTTCAAGAAACCGTGATGCCTAAACCAAACACCAATCAACTTAAGTAATTTCGTGAAGCCACACACTGATTGGTCAGAATACAATTTGCAAAACTTAACATTCTGGAGCCTCTACAAATGTATTTGAGGCACACGTTTTAGCCATCTCCCTAGAACATAACAGTCACCACGACCATTTGAACCGGAAGATTTCCTTAGTTTCATGCATGAAAGCACAAGTTCAATTAGGTTACATACTTAATATTCTATCATTCCATTATCTTATAGGATTGTAAATAAAACGTGAAAATCAAAGTTGGAATTCCTTTGATTAATATATTCTTCTATACACAATTGTACACACACACACACACACACACACACACATTCAAGTATATTCATGCATGTGTGTCTGTAGACCACCCCTTTTATCTTTCTTACCTTATCCCTTCTTGGTACTGGTGTTTCTCTTCAGCTGCATTTCCATCCTTGCCCATCACTCACTACATTCACCTTTATCCACATCTCTAACAACTAAATTACCCTCTCCTCCTCCTCCTCTGATCCACTGTCCATTTCTTTTATGCTCACCTTTTTGTACCTTGAGAGTTTGGTCTGGCACATTATCACTAATAATTTTAGCTTCTTCCCAGTTACTCCCACTCGCCCGTATACAAAATAAAGTAGCCATCTGTCCCCTCTATTCTCCCCTTCAGTAATGGTCTGGAACTAGTAGTAGTCCATGGGATTTAAATTTGGTGAGTTTGCAGGCCAAAAGTTTGGTGTTCCCTGATTATAAAGGCTGTGTGACCTCCATTCTTAGGCTATAAGGGCTTTGCGAACGGGTGCTGAGTCCTTTTGAAACGTAAATGCCCTCCCACTGCATGCCTCATCCATCCAGGGCTTAACGACTGTCTTTAGGACCATGACATTAATTCTTAGACTCTGTGGAGAGATGTGAGCTAGCGTGACATGACCTTCATTGCTCATCACTCCTAAAACCACTCAAGTAGTTGGAACCACTTTGGGACATCAGGAGGATCTGCACATAATCATCCGTCATTTGGTGTTGATTGAAGTTTTTCGTATCAGAGAAGAATCAAAGCAAGCCATGTTTGTCAGCATTTTTAACCTTGTTAGGTAACTACTTGCCTGATAGCCAGATCCATCTTACACACAATAGCAGCTGTTTGACATCATTTTCTTCATCATCATCGTTTTACGTCCGCTTTCCATGCTGGCATGGGTTGGACGATTTAACTGAGGACTGGTGAGCCGGATGACTGCACCAGGCTCCATCTGATCTGGTAATGTTTCTACAGCTGGATGCCCTTCCTAATGCCTATCACTCTGATCGTGTAGTGGGTGCTTTTTACGTGCCACCAGCACGAGGGCCAGTCAGGTGGTTCTGGCAACGACCACGCTTTAAAGGTGTTTTTACATGCTACCCCTACTGGAACCAGTCTGGCAATGACCACTGGCTAAGAATAAACCATCATAACTGGCATCATTCGTTGATCTCTAGAAAGCGTTCAATAGTGTTATGTGATATGGTGGACTGTGAAGAGGGATAGATGAGTGGTTGGTAAAAGCTGTACAGGCCATGTACAAAGACACATGAAAAGCACCTGTGCAGTGCCATGGAAAAATGCCCATGTGCTGCCACATAATAGCACCCGTGCAGTGCCATATAAAAGCATCTGTGTGGTGCCTCATAAAAGCATCCAGCACACTCTGTAAAGTGGTTGGTGTTAGAAAGGACATCCAGCAATAGGACCCATGCCCAATCAGACTGGAGCTTGGTGCAGCTCTGGTCAAACTGTCCAACCCATGCCAGCATAGACAACTGACATTAAATGATGATGATGATCTGTAATTACTACAAACCATTTTGTCCAACACTAATAATTCTGTCAATCAATTATTGCTTCCATTATATTAACAATTCACTGGGATGACCATAGAACCCAGAATGCGCTCTCACTAAGCTCACCTGCTTTGCTGCACATATTGAGGCCCACCTCGTCACTCATTACCAATCGTCCACCCCACTTCTTTATCCAGGAACAGCTTGACTCCTTTCACTTTACTCTCAACTTCACATTTATATTCTCTCAGATGTGATAACTTCTTGGACTATTAAGCATTTCAGCCCCATCCACTCCCATCTCTTCAACAAATCCACTGATGGCCACTCTTTTGATTTTTACTTCATACCATCTCTGCTAACCCCTTTTCACAATTCCTTAACCACCCTGTCCGTTATCCAGGTCGCACCAAATAATCCTCTACTTCACACATGACACTCACCCACTGCCTTTCCGTATTCCTCACCATTTCCTGCTTTCACCACCTTCACTGCAACATCACTGCAATGACACTTTTCTCTCTTATAATCTGACTTTGCTCCTCTCCACTTCTGGAATGGTCTCTCCTTTCCTTCACAACTTGCCTCTATCTCCATGGTTTTCCAGTCCATAGTTATTTCTTCCCTCAATGTGCCACCCCACCCTCTGATTCCTTTGCTTGTCCCCTCTTCACATGCAAGAGCTGTCCTAACATCACGCTTCCCCCACCCCCAAGTCTAACTCCTCATCTTTTTTCTGCCACATTTGTCATTTAACCAATTCTTATGTTGTATTATTTATTAGAGAGAATAAGGTGATGTCTGACATAAGAACTACAACCTTTAAACCATCATTTCAATTGTCATAGACATTCCTCATCCTTTCTACTTATGTCTCTTGGATCCAACACTTTTTCATTGCATAATAACAAACTGATTTTTGTTTCCTACCCTCCAAGAATTAACAATCCTCTGTCGTTTCATAACATGGCCTCTACCTACACCTTATAAACACCTTCTCTCTATTTCACATCTTCTTCTCTCACACGATCCACCACTTCCAGCCTTTATACATCCACTCATTACATGACATTGTATCTCCCATTTGTTATACACACGAGCTCACGCATCAAACTTCTCACCCGTTATCTTCCTTTCACTGAATCTCTACTCAACCAAGAAACTACTTTCAGTTTTAATACTTCTAATGGCCCCTGTTTTCTCCTTTCTCTGTCTCTTGATGAAGGACTGCTACCCCCAAAACGTTAGACCCTTTCCTCTTCCTTACTGTATAGTCCTGAAATCTTGCTGCATCTCATCCCACTACACTTCTTGTGCAAACACAGTTTACATCAACTAAACAGTATGGAATTCCTACTTCAGTTTGGACTTGGCAGTTCAGAATCATGTCTTCTTTATTGTTAACTAAAACTCCATTCTCTGCTCAGTTTACTTTGAGGTGTTTGTGTTCAAAGTTTTGTTTCCATGGTTTTAAACTTGTCTGTTATTTCTCAAGAACTATTAATATACAAGAGAAGGGCTGTGATAAGCACCTGGCTGCAATGCTAAATTCCTTATTGAATATTTTGCTGACTGAATCTTTATACAACTTTTAGGAACTCTGTGGGAAATGTTATCAGGTGGAACAAAGTGAGTCAGGGAATTCCTGTCAACATTCAAAGGGTTATGAACTTTTTTTTAGTTTTTAGAGAGGGACTAGTCAAATATTCACGGGGCTCTTTTTTGGTTCACCAGACTTTTAGCCTTCACCTTTGACTCGTGAACCCTTCACCTACACTAAGTTTCTTTAGCAACCACCAGGCTATAGGATGTGATGTGCTGTCAAAGGCCTTCCCCTGCTTCTCCAACAGCTGCTGCTTTTTCTGTAGTTGTTTCATTATGAACAAAGTCATATTCTAGCACATTCTGCAGTTTTAGCATAATGGGGCAGGGCAAGAGAAGTTAAGAAGTTCATTTTGTAATGACCGCATGGTTGCAAGCTTGACCAATATGTTAATGAATTCAGTAGACAAAAACTATGTGAAAGCCCATTGTGTGTGTGTGAGGGAGTGTATATGGAGACCTGTCCATCTCAGCAAAAATGAGGCTCTAAGACCTTATTGCTTATGTCTATGCTCCAGACTGAATTTGTCTTTATCAAACCTTTTCCCCGACAACCCATCTGTCATCAGACTCTGACACTATTCACTCAGCTGCTGTCATCATGAGAGCAGAACTGCATTTATTTCATCCCCTTTTTATGCTTTCCTCAACCATCCTGCATTCTCAATATCGTTTCTCACACTTTTTCATTTCTACCCCACAATGTCAATCCTCTGGATTTCCTTCTCCATCAGTGTATTTCCTGCAATCATTGACTTAGGGATGTTTGACCCTTTTGTTACGAACTCACCTGAAGCTGCCACTTGTTTCTATGACAACAAACTTCCTGTTCTAAGGTGATCCAGATTAAAGTCTTCCAAACCACCCAATAGTGCAATTTGGGAGACTGCAGCAGTCCGACTTGCCAGGAAAGAACGCCATAATGCTGCACAGGAATATAAAATGCACAAATCAGAGATTAACAGGAAAAAGCGCAATAGATCATCCAACCATCTCAAGCAGGTGACAAAAAAGGCCGTGCTTGAATTCGAACAGCACATAGCAACCAACCCTGACAGCGAAGTATTCTGGAGGTATGTACATTCGAAGCAGAGACCTCACTCTCCAGTTGGTCCCCTTTGCAATCCCCACACAGGCCAGATTACTGACAATCCCAAAGAATGTGCAGAAATTATTGCTGGTTGCTATGCAGGCATCTTTACTGTCGAAAATCAAAATGTTCCATCTCCATCACCTCTGACACAGGACTCTACAACTACTATGACATTTACACCAGCAATGCTACAACGCCACCTTAAGAATAAACATAACTATGCCTCTCCTGGTCTCAATGGTGTTACATGCCTACTTCTCAAACGTGGTGGGTACTTTCTTCTGAACCAGCTTTCACTATTCTTTCAATTCTGTCTTGACAAAGGTGTTACTCCAGAGCAGTGGAAAACTGCCAGTGTTATCCCTCTGTTCAAAAAAGGTGACTGCACATCTCTTGTCAACTATCACCCCGTCAGTCTTCCTAGCTGCATCGCCAAACTGATGGAATCCTGTGCCAGAGAAACCCTCTGGAACTTCTGGAAGTCTCGCAGCCTCATCCAGCCGTCACAATTTGGATTTATTCCTAACTCCAGCTGCTGTAATCAACTCATTGAGTTTCTTGAGGACATTACCTGAATCACTGATGGCACCTCCTGGGTGGATGTTGTTTACCTGGACTTTGCTAAGGCTTTTAATTCTGTGCCACACAAAAGACTTATGGTGAAACTCTCTGCAATGGGTGTAAGAGATGATCTCTATAACTGGTTGAAGTCCTTTATTATCGGTCGAAAAGAGGTTGTCACAGTTCTAGGACAACACTCTTCACCCTATGAGATGACATCTGGTGTACCACAGGGATCTGTTCTTGGCCCCCTTTTAGTTTTTGCATATATTAATGACATAGATGCCAACTTAAAGAATGCCACAGTGCTGAAATATGCAGATGACATCAAGCTGTACCTCGAAATAAAGAGGACAGATCCTGTACACTATAGATCTTTATTGTAATCAGACCTGGACACAATCCAGCAATGGATCATGGACTGGCAACTCAAGCTGGCTGTGGACAAATGTACCACCATGCATTTTGGGAGGAAAAACCCAGCGTCTACTTACTCCCTCCACAACACTAATCTCAAAAAGTCTTCTTGTAAACTTGACCTGGACATTATTGTCGATAGTGATTTGTGTTGGACAAAACACATTGCTAAAATTGCCAAGAAGGCTGAGGGTGTCTTGGCATCACTTACCAAGTCCTTTGTGTGCTGCTCTCCGGCTATCTATCTGAGGCTTTATATAGCTATGGTGTGGCCTCACCTGGAATTTGCATCACCAGTCTGGAACTGCTATCTTGCTCAGGATATTAATCGTCTGGAAACCGTTCAGTGACGTGCAACCAAGAGAATACCCTCCATCAGGCATTTGCCATATTCTGAACACCTTGCTTCTCTGGGCATGGATACATTGAAACTCCGACGTCTGGCAGCTGACTTGGCAGACGCCCATAAAATTATCAACCATCTTACTAACAACAACTCTGAGCACCTTTTCAAATTCCACCTGTCTAACACCTGTGGACATGTTTACAAAGTCAGAAAACAGCACAGCTCCCATGACTTTCAGAAACATTTTTTCACACTCAGAGTTGCTGAAGTATGGAACAATCTGCCAGCATCAGTTGTTAGTTGTCGGAGCACTGCATCCTTCAAAACTTCCATGCTCCCTGAGATTCGCCAACACCACACCTGATTTTCTCCCCTCCTTACACATGCAAGCATGTATCTGACTCATACACTGTTCACTTTTCAGACATCTGTACAATACTGCATATGCTTTATGTGCACTTTTGACACGTTGTAGTGCACCTGAGCACTGTATACAATAATTTCATGTCAATCTCTGCTCTAAAATGTAAGCTGAACAAAGACAGAGGCAGTGCATGTAAAGAAGAGAGATGCAGCACCTTCTTCCCGATTAGGCAATAAGAAATAAAACAGAACTTATTTCACTTTGATTGTAAAAGAAATGGATCTGGTAAAGAATCACACACAAAGAACTCTTCTTTAAAAATATAGCATCTTTTATTTCAAAAGAGTAATTCATTGGTACATTTATTGATACAATGAAAATTGATCTTCAAATTTATTTTGACTCCATGAACGCTGGAAAAATTTTTTTATTGTATTTTTAATCCTGGATTATCTGTTTTCTTTGAACAATCCTGAATTAACAAATAAACATAGAATGGTTTTTGGAGATGTTAATGAAAAATACAATGATGACAGCTGGAAGTACGACAAAGATGAAGAAATCCAAACTTGATGACATATTCTTAAAACAAACTGGTGACAAGATGAACAAGAAGCTAAAAAGAGTAAAATTTTAAACAATTGAAAAATTTCTTTTCCAAGAATTATTTCTAAAAAGTTAATATTGAACAGCTTGGCTAAGAAATGGGGTGGGGGGTGGGGGTGATGGGTATTTATACATACACATATATATTCAGAGTGTGGGATTACTAACACACATTTCAACTATTTCTATCAATTTCTCTTTTTTTTCTTTTTTTTTTTAAACACTATTTCAACATTTCACATTTTTATGTAACACAATTTAGAAGATTTTGTTCAAATGTGTTACTCTAACATCACAGAGATGAAAGTTAATATAGGAATTTCTAATGCTCCAGCATGATGATGAATCAAGAGGATGCTATGTGGTTGCTTGACATGCTAGAAATAGTAGCCAAATGTTCCTCATTACACCCTACTTTCTTAGAAAAGGAAGGACACATTGGACGTTGTAGTTGCAGATAAACTGTGATTGAAGTTTTAAAAAGCTGGAATACCTTTGACCACATGTCTACTTAATCAGGACTGACCTGGGGTTAAAACAACATGACTTCAGTATGAAAGTTTTATCTTGTTCAGAATTGGTTTGCACACAAGAGACAAACATGTGATTCTGAATCTGTTCAGTTTACAGAAGGCCAATGAGATGGGAGAGTCATGGGGAGAGAGCTTTTCATCAAATGTTGGCTGGATGATGATGGCTGACCTCAAAGTAAACAATGTCAATTTTCAGAAGATTGTTGATGATAAATCCAGAGTTTGGCTGACATTGGGATCAAGACCAGATTAAAAGATTCAGATTTTGAAGATCTTTGTTGAAATATTGGTAATAATTTGGTTTGGAACCAAATAAATTCTATTTAAATTTACAACTGAAAAATACAAGTTTAAAATAATTTTACATTATTGTGTGTGTACGCCAGGCAGGCGTCCATTTGTTGTATTGAAGTGAGTAAACTAAGAATGAAGAAATGGTTTTGCATTGCGGTGCTCCATGTGAAGGCAAGAATTACAGGAGCATAATGTAGGGGAGGCGTGTGTTGAGGGCAGTGAACCAAGCCAAACACATCTGGTGAACAAGATATTTTATTCACGACCAAAATCCAGAAAACAAAGCCGTCTTTTCTACTTCCTGTCCACTTTAGTTGTTAGGAAGTCACTTGGTTTGTTATTTCCATTAATCATGCAGAATTGTCTTTGGGCGGTTTTACGATTTAAATTTTTGCCAGAATATTCTAGATAATGTTCAACAGTCAGAGTTGAGAGCCTGTAGATACATCAGAGAGAGAAATATCGGAGTTTTAGAGTTGACAGATACAAAAATAAGGTGAAGAAACAAGATTGCGCCAGTTATTGCCCTTAGATATTCTGATAGCCAAAGTTACCTCCCTTTCAAACAGCACTACAGAAGGATGAGGAATGGGCGAACCGGGACAATGTATACGGCAACGTTGGAGACGGCAACATATATACACACATATTATATATATATATATACACACATATTATATATATATACACACATATATATATGTATGTATAATGCAGAGTAAAAAGGCTTATAGCATGAAAGTCGTCGTTTCAACAAATATCGAAGAAGGTTCAAAGGCCCTTGTCATCAGCATTAATAATAATAATAATAATAAAGTGCTGCATGTGGATGATGAGAAAGACTTGAAGGAGTTTGTTTGCTGCTGAGCTATTACGGAATTTGGACGGACAAAATGTTTACCATTTTCAGTGCTGCAGAATAACTTCAGTTGTCAGAGCTGATATCATTTAATCTCACCAAAGCTTTTCTTTTTATTTACATTTCAAAAAGAAGAAACACAAGTAAAGTTTGCTCATCACATGTTGCAATATGAATTTGCAGGGAGTGAGATGATATGGAAAAGTGCAGAATTACTAAGATCCCCAAATATCGTAACAGGGTTATCATGGAATAGTCCACTGAAGACAATTTTGTTCCCTATTTCAAAGAGACATAAAGGAAGTTTGACACTTTAACGTTGAATTCCTGAGTAAATGGAACCAAAGACAAGAAAAGCAGAAATGTTGACCAATCAAATAAATTTCACCACTTGCTTTATGTAATCAAATAAAATTACCAAATATGACGAATTTCAGAGAAAATCAGAGGAGTTCCGCAAATGATCTTCTGAAAACTAAGATCTTAATGGCAACAACATCTCCAGCATTCTATAGAAACTGATTGTTGATCTCAAGTCTCCAAGAATTTAGTGATTTGATGAGAAGAAAATATTTCTTGCTTTAAAATTCTAAAAGAATTTCCAAAACAAGTAACTCTTGATGATACAAATAATACAAGGCTGGCCTGATTTCTTTAACAACAGACTGTTGCAGACTGATGCCCTATTTTTTCAGTCGCTGGGTTGAGATTTCACAATTAGAAATTGTGGTTATTCCAAAGACATTAAAAAACATTTACTGCAGGATATACTCTGAGTACATCAATGATGTGTTGTCAGCAAATGATAAAATATAAAATTGGTTTTATTGCTACTCTTCCTAGCAGCACCCTCGTTTACTTAGACTGAGGATAATGGACCAACAAGAAACTCTACATGGTCATTTGACCTAACGAAAATAACAGCCAAATCTTCATTTCAAATCGTGTGTTAAAAAAAAAATACAACACTGGATAAAAGTCCTGGGTAGGCAAAAAGATAGCTGGATGGATGGTGATGGCCAAAATGCTTTGGTCATAGGTATGCATGATAGGAGCAGACCTTGGGTTAAACAACACAGTGAAGGGATACATGCAAAGTAGAGGAGCTGATATAGGAAAAAAAACCAAACAAAAACCAATGCCTTTTCACTTTGTTTGTGACATTGAATCTGAAAGAATCTCGTACAAGCTTGAAGTGACGAGAAGAAGCTTGAAGATTTCGAGAAAAACTGACAACTTGAAAAATGGTGACATTACAATTGTTTGGGAGTGTTTTTAGTGATTTGATGGGAATCTGTTGCAACATTGAAAGACCAAACTAATTCCTAAATTCCTGCTAAACAAGGCATCAGCTACAAGAAAATACAAGAATTTCTGATTTGGAAATGATGTGATTCTTGTCTTTCTCAAAAGCAATACCAATGCAAGAGGTGTAAACTGATTCCAGTCAAGAATTTTATATCAAGTTTAATCCTTTTCTTCTATGAGATTCACTAGATTTGGAGAAGGGCGGGGGGCTGTCCCTCACCATTGGTGGGTGATCTCGTAGAAATATATTTATGAAATAACACTAGTGTAATATCTTAGCACTTGGCTACTCTGCCCTCATAGCAGGTGGTGGATGAAGAATAAGCTATTGTAAGATGACCCCCAATTCTTCAGTTGAATTGATCTACATTGAATCTGGGGGGGAGGAGGGGCATAAAAAGAGTGAACAGTTCTGTAGGAGACCATCAGTTGCAGATCTACTGATTATGACAATGGTGAGAGTTGTGGAATAATTTAGTAAAACAGACATGAAATAGAGAAATTAATGAAAGAATGTTAATGAGATCCCATTTCAAAAGAATAATTAGGGATTAAACTCAGTTTGAAGAAAGCAAATCTAATCAGGATATAAATGAGAGTAAACAAAAATGTTGTGGTTTGAGTCAATTTGAATATTTGACTTGTCTTCTCCAGACCAGATATCCAAATATATAAAGATATGTGCTTTGATTGTCATCAAGTAAACTGCTTCTTGTTTTCATAACGAGAAATTACTCATAATGTGATATGTAAAAGTACAAAATAAATATAAAAAAATGCAAACTTTCAGAGGGTTAAGAAATGTTTGAGACACTGAACCTTAATTAGATTTTAATTTAATTTGAATTGAATAATAAACAAGACAGAATCTCACCTGTTTCTGCTCTGAATGGAGTCTTTCTTACATGTCAGGCAACCCTTTTAAAGACAATGTTTTTCAATTTGATTCTCACACACAAAAAGTAAGATTTTTCAGAAAAGAAAAGCCAATGTCAGTTATTTGAAATGGTAAATAAATTTCATGGTTTTATTTTTTTAAAAAACAATTTCAGAAATAGTGTCCTTACGTAACAAATCTCTCTCTCTCTCTCCAGACTATTGCCCTATAACAGTGATGACACTACAAAAGAAAAGGGATTGTTCATATAATGGGGACGGGGTTGTTACAATTTAAATATTTGTCTTGGCTGAATTTTATACCTGCAAAAATTGCTGCTCTGAAAATAAATATTAAAGACAAAAAATAGATAAAACCATGTTTGGTGTAAGGGGGGGGGGGGGGGAAATAGCAATTATTGTAAAATGGTATTTCGATTTTGAAGAATCACAATAGAAAGTGAACAAGTTGAGAGGAATTCTGTAGAAAATTGCAAACTATGATTAAGTCTAAGCTTGAGTCAAATATGGAGTAATCACCATTTGTTGATTTTTTCCATACTGGCATGGGTTGCATGGTTTAAAAGGAGCCACATTAGGTTTCATTGTTTTGATATCGGTTCTACTGCTAGATGCCCTTCTCAACACCAACCACTGGGTGCTTTTTACTAAATGCTAACATATTTAATATGGCCAGTATAGTATCTGGATGAAGGAAATATGGTTCAAAACATGGGCAGCTGAGACAACATAAAATTCATTGAAATGAATTGATGTGGCAGGAAGTTAATTAAATAATGTGGTAAGCAGGAAAGATTGAGCTTGAGAAGATAGGGGCAATAACTCTGAGCCTATTTCTGCCTGATTAGACTGCGTTAGGTAATACTGTAAGGGAAGGAGACAGGACGGGAGAGGAACAACTCTGGGCATAGTTCAGTGTTCCATTGCGAGGCAAAAGTCATTCATGTGTGTACTGGATCAATGGTTTGTGAAGAATATACACACACACACACACAGATTGGATAATTATTTATATATTTTGATGTGACAAAAAAAAAAAAAAAGATTTCTAAAAAAAGTGGGTTTGACAGCATTGAGGTATAACTAGATACTGGACCTTGTTTTAGGGTGTTACTTGACAATATTTAATAAAAAAGGTCACTTATTTCTTAATAGTCTTTCCTCAAAGAACATTTGTTCAGAGATAAAGAATGAAATATTCCAGCATATTCTGTCAAGTGCAGCTGCATGTTGTTTCAGTCAATTTTGGGTCAAATGACTCAACTGGTTTTGTTTCTTTTAAAGCCTGGTACTTCTATCAGTCTCTTTTGCTGAACCACTAAGTTACAGAGACATAAACGCATCAACATCAGTTGTCAAGCAGTGCTGGTAGACAAACACAAAAACATTAATATTGAGCAGTGAGAATGAGTGCTCAACATTGGTAGATCTTTCTTTTATTTGTGGGTTATGCCTATCCCTTTGTAGTGTTTGACTAGTTCCTCCTATGAAAGCCACTTCTATGAGTACAGGTCTTGTTGGAATTAATATTTCTAGAGGAGAGACAAGTAGAAACAGGGATTGAATATAAAACTGATAAACTTTTAATTCCTCAGTAAATCTTGTGTGATATAGAAATAGAAAACTACAGTTGGAAAGCATCCTCTTAGAGGTCAAGGTACTTGACTAGAATAGGCTCTCGTTCAGCTGAGATGCCTTGCTAAAAACCATTCATAAACTGACGGAAGACAGCACTGATGATTTTCAAAGAATTAGGCATGAATACTGCAATTTTCATTGGTAGTTGTGCTTAATTTTCGATCTAATGAGGCCTTCGTTTATAGAAAGTTGGCAGGGAGAGACTTGTTAAAAAAACTTTCTCCTCAAATGGTTTCTTGGAAAAATATGAAATTATTTAAAAATTATTTTGTGGCTCCAGTAGATTGTGGGGCCCTAAATTTGTAGCTTATGTTTAAGTCTGACAATGGACATCCCCTTTGACTTGAATCAATGCCAAGGACAATGAGTAAATGTATTTTATAAACAAATTGAAATGTTTGAGGAAGAAATCTCACAAATGCCAAATTTTCCTTTCAGTCTAAATTGGCTTTGAATTTTGGTGCAAAGCTTGCATTTGGGGGGTGGGGGTGGGGGTTAATCAAGTATGTTGATGCTAGTACTCAACTGGTACTTAATTTATCAACTTTGAAAGGATAAAAGGTAAAGTTGACCTTGGCAGCATTTGAACTTGGTATGTAAAGTCAGATGAAATACCACTAAACATTTTGGTTCTGCCAGTTTGCCACATCTGGAAATAGACATATTTCCATTGAAGTCCAGGCAGGACACTGGTTATATATATATAACAGTTGACCAGCCTGTAATCATTATTTGGAAAAATTCATTCAAATTAGTGATGAAGTGTCTACATGGTTGCTTGTTTTGCTAGAAATAACAGCTATTTCTCCCTTAAACCATAACATCTTAAAAAGATGTTCCATAAAGGAGTCTGGGGCATAAAATGTCTGAACAAAAAAAAAAAAAAAAAGATGGGATGGTCATAGTTGGAGTTCTTATGACAAATCTTCTCCGTTAAGATTGACCTGGACATAAACATCTTTAAATTAGACGATGAATGGAACATAGCAACAATTAGCTGTAAGTCTGAGTTAATTATTTTGTTAATTTATCAGCTTAATGGTGTTGCTAATTAAATACTCAATATAATTAATTAAATACCCAGCCTGGAACTAATTAACTAGTTACTCCCACTTTCTTAACCCCCCCCCCCCCCACCACACATATCTTCAAACTTATGGCATTAAAGAGAGCCGAGTCACAATGAAGACCTCGTTTGAAAAAGGTTTCTTTAACGAGAATCGAACAACAGCACCTGTAAGATGACATTTTGTTGGATTATTTTGGATTTCAACAGCAATCAAATAATTTAGAGAGAGAGAGAGAGGGGTGATAGAAAGAGAAGTTAAATTTTTTTTTACAGTAATTAGTTTTAAATAAGTTCACAGAAAGTTAAGTGTTTATACAAGAATCAACTCTCACACCTGTACACACACACACAATAAAAAAGATAAAAAAAGATATATAATATAAATTACTATAAACTCAATCATTTATAAAGAATTAAATCTTAGTATTAATTGTTTATTATAAAAATATTTATATATTTCTCTTTATTAAAAAAGAAAAAAAAAAAATCTTTTGATAAAAATCATAAGATTGGCATGAAAAGTGGAACATTGAGTAAATGGTTTTATATTTTGTAAAAATTCTGGTGCTGAAAAAAAGGTTTTTGACAAAGTGAACATTTTGATTTCGACTTGTTTTTGTAATTCTTGAATTATTTTACAATTTTGATGCTAACCAAAAATTTTGGATTCAGGAAACAGCCACAAGTCAGAGAGAGCAAGACTAACCCAGAACAAACTGAAATATCCATAAATATGCACACACACACTGAGTGTAAAAGACTAATCAATGGTCGATTCCGTTTGTCTGAGAGTTCACTGTTAACAACACTGAACTGTGGCCATGCTGGGGCACTGCCTTGAAGATTTTTTTAGTCAGATAAATTGACTCCAGTACTTATTTTCTTTTTTTAATGTCTAGTACTTATTCTATCAGTCTCTTTGCACCGAACTGCTAAGTTATGGGGATGTAAACAAACCAACATCCTCTGTCAAGCGGTGGTGGAGGACAAACACACACACACACACGTATATACAATGGGTTTCTCTCAGTTTCCATCTACCAGATGTATTTGCAAGGCTTTGGTTGGCCCAAGGCTATAGTAGAAGACACTTGCCCAAGGTGCCATGCAGTGAGACTGACCCTGGAACCATGTGGCTCGGAAGCAAACTTACCACACAGCTACATCTGCACCTAATTTAATCAGAAAATAATGACGATAACCCAATTGCACTAATCTTCTCCTTATTAATTTATTAATTAGTTTAATTACTGCACGTCTGTTTCTTGTTATTGGATCACTGTCCCACATGAAGAGAGTCCTCTTGTGCTGCCATCACTAGTTTAATGCAGTCATCAATGGTGCTTCAACAGATGTGGGCAGAATTCCATAATATTTCTCAAACCATTCCATTCAGTTGAGACAATAATGATTGACTCTGTTCATTAATGACCATTTCTCACAGGTCATTAACATTTGCTGCTTATCTCGTCTGTTGCTTCAGCTAAATAAAAGACTCGACAGTATATATTTATATATATATAGCTACACCCCTTTCAACTAAATATACATGTGTGTGTGTACATATACTTCTGCATAAATGCACATATATATATATATATATATATACACACACATGTATGTACATAATGTGCTATGTTCATGGGACTAATCTAAAAAAAAAAAGTTTAACATTTAAAGGTTTTGTTTTTATTTAATTTTTTTTTTTTTCAGGCTTTCTTTTGTCTTCTCCAAACCAAATTTACAGTTCTATACACAACTAGTATCAAGTGTTTTTGTAGAAGTCTGCTATGATAGACTGGTGTTTCTAGCGAGGGCATCAGTCTATCTCCATGAAATTGGAACTGACACATGGAGGCTTTTTAGAATTTTGTTAAGTTGAAGCTCAAAAAGTTTTGAAAAATGTCTAAGATTCAGCAGTGAAACATTTCAAAGAAGCATCACTGCAAGAAAAAGTCGACTGAAGCTGACTGTAATTAATTTAGAATTGAATACTAAAATGATAATTAATTGTTTTAGGAATCACAGTGATATCTAACATGACAAACTTTTATACGTGTGTAAGAAAAAAAAAACAAAACAATGTGAGATTTAAAAGTGTGTGTGTGTGTGCATAGGACAATGAGGGAGACTCAGGTGGCTTGACCTGGTAGAAATGGAAGCCAAACAGCCCTCAAATCACAACCTACCATCTTCTAAGAAGACTACTGTACACTATTATTATTAAAAAGAAAAACAGGATGGCCACGGGTGGAATACTTTTTGGTTATAAACCTGTTTAAGGTTTACAAGAGTAGGGTGGACAAAATTATTTGGAAGCATCTTTGTTGTGGTTCTAAACTCAGTGGACTGTGGTCATGCTGGAGCAGAATGTTTTCAAATCGATTTATTGAAATCCCTTCACCTGTAAAATTTATAAAAAGATCCAAAGGAAAAAAAAAAAATTATAAAAATTGTTTTGGTTCAATTAACAAAGCATCCTGAAGTTGAAATTATTTGCTGCTAATTAAAACAAGTCAACAAGAAAGTCTCTACTTGCTAGAAATAGCAGTCAAATCTCACTCAACTGTCTTAAGATAATCTAGTCCAACATACCATCCAAAAGACATGATTATAGCTGGAATATCTGTCAGGGCTGACCTACAATTAAGAATAAATGATGTAAAAATACTTTTTTAAAAAAGGACAACGCCCTATTTTTTTTTTTTGCAGGCTTAATTGTTTCACTTGCCTTCATTATAAACACCAATTAGTGAGGGTAATTAGCCACCCTATTAACGAGAGGAGGATTGGAGCCTCCTCACCAAACTATGGCAGGATTGGAATCTCAGTAGTGTTAGCCTGCAAAAGCACTCATCAACTCAAGTGCTCCCACTGCTTACTTTCCCCAGCTCAGTGCGATGCAGGTTTTAGCAACAGGATTAGTGGATTAGCAGCTGGGATTATTATTATTATGACTTGGATGTTGACACTCTGACATGACCAGCTGCAGCATTCAAAGATTTAAATACATTTTTGGAGGAAAAATAATTATATTAATTACAGTCAATGTTTTTAATTATAAACTTGAAGAGCTGAAATATAAAAACCTTAAAAAAACAATTCTTTTTTTGTTTCATTTTTGAAAAATTGGTTGAAATCATGAGGAAGCAGAATTTAACAAAAAAAAAAAAAAAAAAAAAAGGTGAATTGATGATTGAAAGAATATAAAACATTGCAAGAAAATGAAAACAAAAGCCACGGATCACAGCCAAAGGAAATGTTGAATTTTAAGACAAGACTAGGTTTCCTGTAGAGAAAATAAATTGTCTGAATTTGAAGAAAAAACTTTTGGAATTTGATTTGGGAAAATAATAAATAAAAAAACAAAAAAAAAAAACAAATCCCAGAAATTAAAGTATAAAATTTGCTGGAACAGAAAAGTGTGTGTGTGGGGGATATCAGCAGTTTTAATAGTGTTACCATTACAAGTTCAAAATGGTAATATACATGTACACACACACACACACACACTTTTGCCATTATAACTTTAAAATGGTAATATATATATATATATATATATAAGTGCGTGTGCAGAAATATACACATTTTTACCATTACAAGTTAAAAATGGAAATATATATAAATGCATATATATATATATATATATAAATGCATATATATATATATATATATATATATAAATGCATATATATATATATATATATATATATAAATGCATATATATATATATATATATATATAAATGCATATATATATATATATATATATAAATGCATATATATATATATATATATATATATAAATGCATATATATATATATATATATATATATATATATATATATATATATAAATGCATATATATATAAATGCATATATATATATATAAATGCATATATATATAAATGCATATATATATATATAAATGCATATATATATAAATGCATATATATATATATATATAAATGCATATATATATATATATATAAATGCATATATATATATATATATAAATGCATATATATATATCCATTCATGTATATATATATATATATATACATCCATTCATGTATATATATATATATATATACATCCATTCATGTATATATATATATATATACATCCATTCATGTATATGTGTAGGTGTTTATATACATACACACATAGCTGTGTGAAACATTATTACATGTGTGTGTATATACACACACACACGTCTATATATACATTCAAACACACATTATATATGTATCTATATATACACACACATCTACACAAATATTTCACACAAAATAGTGTGTGCTAATGTTAATTTTTCATTCAATTATTTCATAACAAAAATAATGAAACACATTTAGGAAGAGAAAACAAAATTGAAAACCCCATTTGCCAATTTGAAACGCTAACCTTAAGAGAAGCTTCTTACTCCTTCCATCCTTGCAACATCAGCTCTTACTCTTCCCACCCATCTTATGATTCCATACCCTTTTTGAAAAGCAAAACTTTTGGGTGTCTAAGTGAAACGAAGCTTTAAATCTGGGGGGGGGGGGGGAGATAAATAAGGGTCACATATGCACAAGGCCACAATTTTGGGGGAGGATTTATGTCTAACTGAGTACATGACCGGGATTTTGTTATTGACAGCCACACCCCGGAAGGAGAAAAATGAAATTTCTTGTTGGTGGGATTGAAACTCAGAAGATGAATGCAAGCAAATGCTGTCGTAGGATTTGGTCTGACACTTTTACAAATCAAACAAAAGATGGAGAAGAAGGTGAGAGAGAGAAAAAAGGAATTTCAGTGATCTAATAAGGCATTTCTAAATAATGACATCAATAAATAAAGATAAAACACCCCAAAAAATGTTACCTGCATTAAAAGGTTGGAAATTTCACAGATTGAAAAGAAGAGATACAAATTACAATAGGATACATCGAAGCAGAAATACAGAAAGCAAAGAGTCATGCTTTTTGCCTTGAATAGAAGTTTCAAAATAATAATAATAATAATAATAATAATAATAATAATAATACTAATAACATTATTATTATATCACAAACTTGTAACATGCACAAATCGTCTGTTACGAAAGCCACAACAGTGATGATGATGATGAGTAAGAGAATGACTATAACTTAAATTCACCATGTAAGATCTGCAAATAAATGTCGTTTGATAGTGGAACGTAACACATGGCTGATCGGTTCAGAAAATAGAGAGAGTCTGAGATGAGTTCTGGATTGAAACCTTCTTTCTGAAGTTTTGGTTTATGATATTTAAAAGTTCCTGTCAGGTAAACTTCTTTTTGTGTTCGTAAAAACAGTGGAATTGAGTAAGTTGGTAATTTCTTTTGACAGTGTTGGTATAGAACTTCAAGTTGATTCTTACTCAAAGCTGCTGCATTTTCAAGTTTCAAAGAGGCCATGCCAGCTCGACCTTCGTAACCTGGAATGGAGAGATTAAATGTGAAGTTAATTATCTTTTGAAAATGTTTGTCATTAGATTGGGTTTACTTGCCAGACAGGCTGACAACTGGATTAGATCTGATAAATCTACAACATCAGGAAAAAAAAAAAGAATTTTCTGAACGACCAACATTCTGGTGAAAAAAAGAATTGGGATGAGTAGAGAGTAAGACTGGCAGGAACACAGACAGAAAGAAGCTGGTAGGAGTAGACACATATTTATGTACACACACACACACGCAACTGTGAAACAATGCCAATGGTTGCAAGTGAAGTTAAAAACAGCCATTTGTTTTGTTTTACACCAACAGAAGGAGGCTTTGCTAGAAATAGCAGCCAAGTGCATTAAACAGACATGTCTTAATTGTATGTCAGCTTATCAGAAAGGACACCCATTGTTATCCCATGTAAAATTCATAAGATTAGCTCTAAACTTGTCTTGGTTCTCTGTCCATTCAAGTGGTAAAAAAGGAAAAATAGTTTACCTGTGACTTCCACACCATAAACAACAACATCTTGAATGAAACTGATGTCTCTGAAAGTTTCAGTTATGTCTTGTGTGGCCACATTTTCTCCTTTCCATCTGTAAAATGAATATAACAAGGCTGAATTATAAAAATCCGTGAGAAAACATTGTGAAACAGAAATTGTTACAAACAAAATATGAAAATATTTCAGCAGAAATGGCATGTCATGGCTCAAGCAAAAAGACACAGGTTTTTGACTTACTTTAAAATATTCAATTATTATAAGTGTTAAAAGATAAATATTTATTAGTAAACTTTAATTTCTTTTAATGTTATTATTTGGTGGTGTAAAGTGCCAAGGTAGTAGAACAATATAGTTGAGAGGCGTCTCAGAGCCAAGAAACCAGCTTGGAAGGGGGGTGGTAGCAAGGAGCCATATCAGGCAGCCAGAAGGGAAGCGGGGGGGGGGGGGAGCGAAAAGGAAGAAGCCGAGGAGCAGTGGCGTGAAACGTTTTGGCTTGCAGGACAGTGTGCCGGGGGGAGAAGTGGGTTTGCATGGATGTAGGGGTTCACTTGCAAAGAAAGAGGCCATTGAAGTGTCACTATGAAAGGCGACTAAATATAGAGAACTCGTGGGAGAAGGAGCGTCTGCCTCATGTTGATCCAACGCAGGGACCAGCAATCCAAATAGATAGTAGTGTTGTAGACAAAGCCATGAAGGATATGAAAAGATCAGCAATAACTGCTGAGATGCTTCAAATATCTGGTGGTGTGGGTTATAGTTAATCAGGTGGTACATGAAGGAGTCATACCCAATGACTGGTGTAGCAGCACCATAATCAACTGCTACAAAGGTAAAGGTGATGCCTTAAATAGAGATAACTACAGAGGTACCCTATTACTGGACCAGGTGATGAAAGTTATGGAGAAGGTAACTAATCAGGAAGAGGCCCAACTAATTAGGGAGAGAGTTAGTCTAGATGAGATGCAGTTTGGTTTTGTGCCAGGGAGAAGCAGCATTGATGCTATATTTCCAGTAAGGAAGCTGCAAGTGAAATACTAAGCCAAAGATAAACTTCTGTACTTGGCTTTTGTTGACATGAAGCAAGCTTTTGATAGGGTTCCCTGATCCCTTATCTGGTGATCAATGCAGAAACTAGGGATAGATGAGTGATTGGTGAGAGTTGTACAAGTCACGTACATGGAGGCAATCAGTAAGGTGACTGTTAGCAAGAAGTATAGCAATGAATTCAGATAGGAGTAGGGGTTCACCAAGGATCAGTTCTCATCCCCACCCCTTGCTCATCATAGTATTCCAGGTTATCAGAGGAATTTAAGATGGAACAAAGTCTCAAATCAAAGGGCCTTAGAGTTAACCTAGCAAAAACCAAAGTGTTAGTAAGTAGGAAAGCAGACAAATCACAAATCCCCTCAGGTAGATGGCCCTGCTCAATCTGTAGAAAAGGCGTAGATAGAAACTCCATAAGATGTACCCAGTGTAAGCTTTGGACACATAAGAGGTGCAGCAATATCAGAGGAAGGTTAACTGGGAAAATAGTTTTTGTGCTTGAAAGAAATGAAGCCAGTATGCTTTGCTGGACATGCAATGTCAATGTGCACACACACACACACACACACACACACACACACATATATATATATACATGTGTGCTCTTCATGTATATACAGTTTCTTTCTTACATAACTAAAATGATTTTAAGACATTGATTTCATAAATTACAATATTACTCCCTTTACAATAACTTTCTCATACCTCTGTTTATATTTTATCTAATATGAATAATATAATGCATCTAATAATAATAATAATAATAATTGATTCATTTGTATGCATATACATACACATATGCATGTACATATTAGTGTAGGTATATGTATTTATGTGTATGTAAAAGTATGTCTATATGTGTGTATTTATAACTTAACCTTATGTACTTTCTAAAATCTCTGACGAAGCCTAGAGAAATACCCAAGTACCTCAATTTCATCTACTAATTACTTCAGTCCACTGGAGGGATAAAAGTAGAATGAGGTATTATTGCCTCTTGGTTGAAACAGCTGTAAGATATTATCCCAATTTCTTTTGCTCTATGTTATATATTTTAATAATGATATTTTTTATATTTTATATGTAAAGCATAATATGTGATACATGGATGTATAGTGTTATAATTGTCCTTTTAGTAAATAAATAAATTGACATAATATAATGTCTAAAAGTTGATGAATACCACCTATTGATCCCCTCCATTTTCTCATTGCTCTCTCTCTCATATATATATATATATCATCATCATCATCATCATCGTTTAACGTCCGCTTTCCATGCTAGCATGGGTTGGACGATTTGACTGAGGACTGGTGAAACCGGATGGCAACACCAGGCTCCAGTCTGATTTGGCAGAGTTTCTACAGCTGGATGCCCTTCCTAACGCCAACCACTCAGAGAGTGTAGTGGGTGCTTTTACGTGTCACCCGCACGAAAACGGCCACGCTCGAAATGGTGTCTTTTATGTGCCACCCGCACGAGCCAGTCCAGGGGCACTGGCAACGATCTCGCTCGAAAATCCTACAGGAGCCAGTCAGGCGGTACTGGCAACGGCCACGCTCAAAATGGTGCATCTCATGTGCCACCCGCACAAGAACCAGTCCAGGGGCACTGGCAACGATCTTACTTGGCTTGCCGGGTCTTCTCACGCACAGCACATTTCCAAAGGTCTTGGTTAGTAGTCATCACCTCGGTGAGGCCCAATGTACGAAGGTCTTGCCTCACCACCTCAGCCCAGGTCTTCCTGGGCCTACCTCTTCCACGGGTTCCCTCAACTGTTAGGGTGTGGCACTTTTTCACGCAGCTATCCTCATCCATTCTCACCACATGTCCATACCAGCGCAATCGTCTCTCTTGCACACCACAACTGATGCTCCTAATGTCTACGCGTCTCCGTTCAAGCATCTCAACGATTTCACCAGATCTACCTTTCAGCGTGCCGACGTTGAGAGTGCCAATCCTAACAGTATAGGTGTTGGGGGTGTGGGCCTGTAGCCTGACACACACACACACATGCAAGTGTATGTATGTATCTGTAATTGAAATGAAAATTATATACCGGAATGTGTCTCCAATTCTGTCTTTGAAGTAAACAAAATAATCTTCGTCTAAGAAGAGTACATCTCCAAAGTTGAAGAATTTGTCTCCTTTTTTCAGCACATCTGTCACAATTTTTTGATTATCCAAGTCTTTGGTGCCTTTATAGATCTTGTTATCAAATCTGGGGATTATTTCATTCAAAAGCAGGCCCGTTTCTCCTGCAAGAAGCACAGAAATAAAACAAGAACTTCAAAATGTGGGTCTATAAATAATCACAACTTATCCACAAGATTTAGAAATCAAGGTTTGTCAAAATAACTTGGAAAAATAAATGTTAAAAAACGAAAAAGGTAAGACTCATTAAATTTAAAGATAAATTATTTGTGAGGGTTAATTGTTGTTGATTAACCGTTTAGCAGTCAGATTACTCCATCGAATGTAATCCTTATTTCTTCAGTTTTAAATTAATCATGCATTATCTCAAAGCTGAAAGATTTCCATGATTTGATTGTTTATTTTAACACTGACATTGTAGGATAGGTATGAGAGACAGGATCTGGCTGGTTTGAACATAAAGAGGAAGAATTTTGGTGCCAGATATAGGGGCCAGTTTAAATACTAAAGGGTTGACCTTGACTGATGAACAAAAGAATTCTAGTTATGGGAACCCAGTCAAATTTTCAGGAACACTATTCAGGACTATGTTATTCAATTCATATTTAAGATGGTAAATATGTGAATTGAGGGAAATTTGGTTACCATTTTTAGCATGTAAAGTGACCATGTAGAGACATATTTGGCCAAAGTGTTGCATAGTGGGATTGAAATCAGAACCATATGGTTGTGTGGTAAACTATTTTGATGCTAGAAACATGGTGACCATCTCTCTCTCTTCTCTTAAATTCCACTCGAGACAGGATGTGAATTTGACACTACAAGTTAATGAAACAGTTGTCAATTATGTGGCCTCTATGTGGTTGCTTCACCTGTTAGCAATAGCAGCCAAGTCTTCATCAAACAACATTTTACCATATTAAAAAGGAAGGACACTTTGGCTAATGTAATCCTAAATACAAGACTGGATGGCCATAGGGAGAACACCCTTGATTATATGTCATCTGCTCAACCAAAGCTAACCTGGGATTGAACAATAATAATTTTGTGGATCACAGTTCACAGCTGTGTAGAGATAGAAGAGTGAGAATTGTCAATATAATTTTGATCTATTGATCAAATATTGATTATTAATGTTAAACAAGAGAGAAACTTTGGAGTAATATTGAAATTGTAAAGAATTTGGTGGAGAAAAAACAGAAAATCAGTTGAAACAAGTTCAAACTTAAAGCGTCAGTTGGTGGAAGAAAGGTTCTGATAATCTAAGAAACTGTAATCAAGATAAGAACAGGTGCTAACCTACCTGGAGAAATTGGTATACACCTCCCTCGGCAATCTCTTTGAGGTTCCACAGTGCCATTGTGATATTTCACGAGTAATGTCTTGGGAAGGATTTTATTCTAAGTAAACAAAATAAATTCACTTTGATTAAAAGAAAATTTCTGACATTCTCTCACAAAGGCACACATTTTCACTGAGTGCGGGGAGGAAAAGGGGGTAGCTGTCTGGTGAAAAGGATTCCAATATCTGGCATATCATCTTTATTTTAGAATCTGAAAAAGCCATGAACCACCTCTTCAGAAGACACCTATTCCTGTCCTCCTATCATACTGTAACATTTCAATACCTGGCATTAATCACACTCCTCCTCACTTGAGGGGGGTTTTCTCTTGCAAGTCATTTGGTGACCTCACTAATGCTGGTGCCATGAATAAAGCACCAGATCCATGCTATAAAGTGGGTGGCACGAGGAACAGTATTCAGCTGTAGAAATCATGCCAGAGAAAACATTGCAACTCAGTAGAGTCTTCAGGCTTCTTAGTTCCTATCAAACTATTCGACATTGGCAGAATTTGAACTCAGATGGAAAGAGTCAGAGGAAATGCTTGCTACGCATTTTGTCTACAATTCTGCCAGCTCACCACTTTTTACTAAAGGCACAAGGCCTGAAATATCTTTTTTTTTGGGGGGGGGGGGCAATAACATTGATCTCAGTGCGTAACTGGTACTTAATTTACCGACCCCCGAAAAGATGAAAGGTAAAGTCAACGTTGCCAGAATTTGAACTCAGAATGTAGCAACAGCTGAAGTACTTCTAAGCATTTAGCTGGGTGTGGATAATGATTCTGGTAGGTCACCACCTTCAGGTAATAATAATTATTATTGTTCTGATCATTGTTATTTCTACTCTAGGCACAAGGCCTTGAAAATTTGGAAGGAAGAGGACTAGTCGGTTACATTGACTGCAGTACATAACTGGTACTTATCTCCTCGACCCCGAAAGGATGAAAAGCAAAGTCGACCTTGGTGGAATTTGAACTCGGAAGGCAGATGAAATACAGCTAAGCATTTAGCCTGGCATAACAACGATTCTATTAGCTCACCACCTTCACATAATAATAATAATAATAATGGTTTCAACTTTTTGGTAAAAGGCCAGCAAGTTCAGGAAAGGGAGTAAATCACATCAACCCAGCGCATGACTGGTACTTATTTTATCGACCCTGAAGAGATGAAAGGCAAAATGACCTTGGCTTTGAACCTAGATTAGAAACAATTATTAGAAAAAAAGAAATCCCAATATGAAATACAGGAGGGAGATAGGGTCCTTGCACCTGTGGTGGTGAACTGCTATGGCTGGATGCCCTTCTTAACACCAAAGAAGGGACTGGGTGTATTTCTTTTACGATACCAGTATTGGTAGGATTGTTTTCCATTTTGAAAGAGTAAAACATGCTCGGCCTTGTGTGTTGTGTCACTTTACTGAAAGTAAGGACCCTAAGAAGGGAAGAGACTAAAGGGACAAAGGGAATATGAGCAGAAAGTGTTTAGCGTAAGAGGAAGATGAAGATTGTTGGATAATGGTAAGAATAGATGTCAATAACATGTGACATGGGAAGATGAAGTGATGACTGGCAACACAGTATATCGGGAACAACAGACAGGTCTGATGTAGTCCTCTTGTGGTGGGAAAGAGGGGTAGAGTGACAAGATGGTGAGATTGCATGCAGGTAGGTTCAATACCAGCCCCTGACATAAGAAGCATCGGATGTGGCATGCAAGAGAGACGTTTGCGTTGGTATGGTCATGTATTATGGATGGATGAGGAGAGCTGTGTGAAGAAATGCCACTCCCAAACAGTGGAAGGAATCCGGGGTAGAGGTAGACCCAGGAAGACATGGAATGAGGTCGTGAAGCATGACCTTTGAACGTTGGGCCTCACAGAGGCAATGACGAAGGACCGAGACCTCTGGAGATATGCTGTGACTAAGAAGACCCAGCAAATAAAGTGAGTTCACAGCTGTAACCTACACCAGTGTCGCATAACCAGCCCACTCAAAAGTACCTTGGATCGTAGGGCAACATGCCGTGCTTGAGGAGACCTATTGAGTCAAGTACATCAAAACCAAAATCAAATCACAATCAAATGGAAATTGTAGTTGTGATCCCTCTGCTGGTGGCACATAAAAAGCACCATCCAAACGTAGCCAATGCCAGCGCTACCTTGACTGGCTTCTGTGCTGGTGGCACGTAAAAAGCACCAACTGAATGTGATCGATGCCAGCCCCCTCTGGCCCCTGTCCCGGTGGCATGTAAAAAAAGCACCCACTACACTCTCGGAGTGGTTGGCATTAGGAAGGGCATCCAGCTGTAGAAACACTGCCAGATCAGACTGGAGCCTGGTGCAGACCCCTGGCTTTCCAGACCCCAGTCGAACCGTCCAATCCATGCCAGCATGGAAAACAGATGTTAAATGATGATGATGATAATGTTGTAGAGTTTTGATATTGTGAATAGATGAAAGGGTGAGAAAGAAAGGAGGGGGATTCAATGACATCTGCTGTTACATAAGCAATGAATGAATACCACATAATCTCACTCTATGGTTTTGAGGCCAACAAATAAAATCAGTCTTACCAAAAAAGGTGATATTCGTCCAACAGCACCAACTTTATTCTCTGTATTAATCAACAGAACATTACCCTCAGTAGCTCCAAAGAATTCGATTATTCGAGGAATATGGAATCGATTTTGAAACTTGCTCCATATATCTTTACTTAGTCCATTTCCGTACATAAGTCTCACTTGATGTAAAGATTCTGAAGTAGTCTGAAAACAAAATAAAAATAAAAATCAATAAAATGAAAGCATTTGTCTTTATTAATATTTCAACCCTTTGACAACAAAGCTTTCGCCATAGCAGTGATAGGTGTTAATAGTGAAATACGGTTGTTTGTAAATTCATTGCCAGAAACAGTTGGACCAACAAACAGGTTACAAGAATTATTATCTCCAAGGCTAACAAACAGCGACTTCAATCGTTTAATGGGAAATAACGTGATGTATAATATTTGGATTGTGAAGTTGTATGAATCATTGGGAGAAGATGTAGAAATGTAAGAGAGAAAAGCATCAACATAAGACTTGGTCCATGATAAAGATACTTTCAGAGGAACTTCTCAGTTCAAATCTTGTGTTTTGGGAGGGTCATTACGTCAATAACACACGTATGTGGTGTTGTTATTATTCCGCTGAGGTCAACTTTGCCTTTCATCCTTTTGAGGTCGATAAATTAAGTACAAGCCAAGTACTGGGGTCATTGTGATCGACTTACCCGCTCCCCACCAAATTTCAGGCCTTGTGCCTACAGTAGAAAGGATTATTATTATTATTATTGGCTTAATAACCCTCCCAAGATGCAAACAAAATTTGTTAGAACATGAATTCACATAAAAAATCTTGCAAACCAAAACCAAAATTCTCAGTTTCACTCATAAAATAAATGAGTGACGTAATTTATTGAATGTAGACTGTCATGTATTCTTTATACAACATAATTGCTTATTTTCTTAACAATGTAATTAATTAACTCAAATTTGCTTAGAAAGCAATAAAATATTTACATTAAATTATGGCCGAGTTATCTCCCTCTAATCGTATTGCCAGCCCCTCCTAAATTCAGCCCCGTTTCCATGATGCAAACTTATTGTTTTAAGGGTAATCTAAATTAAAAACCTCCCTCAAAATTTCATGTTAATTTATGCTCCAGGCATTTGATTAAGAATAAAGTTATTTTAAGGAATTCTTCCTTATTTTCAAAATTAATTGAAACAAAAACCATGTCTTAAGACTTACAGCAAAACTCTCTGCAAGGGTTGTGAAAGATGACTCTCTTTTTAACCGAAGTCCTTCATTCTCATTCGAAAAGAGGTAAACCCGGCTCTAGGACAGTATTCTTTACATAAGAGATGTCATCTGGTGTACCGCAGGCATCTGTGCTTGGTCCCCTTTTAGTTTTTGCATACATTAATGACACAGATGCCAACTTAAAGAATGCCACAGTGCTGAAATATGCAGATGACATCAAGCTGTACCTTGAGATAAAAAGGGCAGATCCTGAACTCTATAGATCTTTCCTGCAATCGGACCTGGACACATTGCAACAATGGATCACTGACTGGCAACTCGAGCAGGCTGCGGATAAGTGTACCCCCATGCATTTTGGGAGGAAAACCCAGCATCCACATCCTCTCCCCCCCACAACACTAATATCAAGAAGCCTTCTTGGAAACGTGACCTGGGCATTACTATCAGCAGCGATTTAAGTGGGACAAAGCACATCTCTACAATAGTCAAGAAAGCCGAGGGTGTCTTGGCATCACTCAGCAAAACCTTTGTCAGCCGGTCTCCCAGCTATCTATTTAAGGCTGTATACGACTATGGGTGTGGCCACACTTAGAATTTGCATCACCAGTCTGGGAACCCTATCTTGCTCAGAACATTGACCTCCTGGGAACAGTTCAGAGACGTGCAACCAAGCAAATACCCTCCATCAAACATCTACCGTACACAGGAACACCTTGCTTCTCTGGGCATAGATACATTGAAGCTCCAACGTCTGGCAACTGACTTGGTAAACACCCACAAAATTATTAACCATCGTGCCAACAACCACCCTGAGCACCTTTTTGAGCTCCATGTGTCTAACACATGTGGGCATGCCTACAAAGTCAGAAAACAGCACAACTCCCATCACTTTCGGAGACATTCTTTCACACTCAGAGTTACTGAAACATGGAACAAACTACCTGCATCAGTTGTTTGTTGCCGAAACGTTGCATCCTTTAAAACCTCCATGCTTCCTGAAATTCACGAACACTACACCTGATATCCCCCTATCCTCCCCTCCATATGCATCCACACCTGTATATCATGACTCATACACTGTTCACTTTCCTGACTTTTGCACATAATTCCATGTACTGTACATGCACCTTTCATACGTTGTAGTGCACCTGAGCATTATAATTTCATTATTATTATTATTATTATTATTATTATTATTATTCTAAAGGTTAATGAAAAGGAATTCTTTGAAGAAACCAACATGAAACACTTACAATGGGTTGTGAGAGAACGTAACGGCACAATTCACCAATGTAAGGAACAGCAGTGACTTGGTATTGACAACAATCTTTCCAGAAACTTGAGGCAGAGAATTTCTTCTTCAAAACAATTGTAGCTCCTGGAAGAAAGAATGAACAGTCATATACAGACATATCTATATCCATATATATATATCTATATATATATATATCCATATATATATATCCATATATATATATCCATATATATATATCCATATATATATATCCATATATATATATCTATATATATAATGCACAATATATGGAATTAACTAATCCAGTAGTACTCACAAAAAAAGCCTCTTTAGTGGATCAAGCTACAAAGCACAGGGTAAACCAATACAAAGGACCATAATCGATTATGCAAAAGAAATTTAAAAAAAAAATTTTTAATCACCCTCCTCTCATAAATCCTAAAATTGCCACTCTTTCAGAGAATTACTTCTTTTTTAATCATAGTTTTAAAATGCAGACAGTCCAAATCTATCAATTATTTCTGAAATTTCAAAATAATTTTCAGTCAAAAAGGTGTGTGATGTAAGGGTTTTAGTACATCCCATGACCATCTGGCTCATTTCTTTCTCACTGACATGTATTGAGGCCTTCCAATATTTCTATCCCCATAAACACGTTTTATGGAATGATGATGCACCCCAGGGTGGTCCATTGCTGAGATTTAAGAAAACAAAAAGAAATACATTTGGTAATTTAAATTCTTCACCCACCTCTCACGACGGTTTGTGTGCATGTCTGGGTAAGAAGAAAAAACATTTGTTAACAGAAAAGTATGCTGTTAAGATAAATTATCTTTTACATACCTCTTTTTAAATCATTGTGGATAAATCCTAGTAATGGCCTCATGACTGATATGGGTCAAGTCTAATTTGAGCATCCATAAGGTTGGGGCATGGTGAAAATGGTTTTGTGCATAATTGTGCGAGAACAGTGTGTAGAATACAAATGCACCGAAAATTTCTGAAACTACCAACATGTATGAGCTAACACTTTCCTGTCCTCAAGAAAACCCATCCTCCACAGTAGAAGTGTTTAAGGCTGCTCCCCATGGGGGAGAGGACTGACCTGTAAGTGTCCTGTTCTAGTGCTACATAAAAAGCACCCAACATGTTCTGTTAAGTGGTTGACATTAAGAAGGGCACCCAGCCATATCAGGCTGGAACCTGGTGCAGCTCTCCTGCTGGCCAGCTCTGGTCAAACCCTCCAACCCATGCCAGGGTGGGAAATATATGTTTGATGATGATGATGAACTAAGAAAGTCATGACTGGTTCCATGATGAGTTTCAGTTCGAAATCCATAATAGGTCGTGTGTATGTGTGAATATTTTCAACTTTTTGAATTTGGATTTCAAAAATTAGTTTGAATGCAAAAAGTTATTGGGGTGCTTAAACCATAATTCTGCCAAACTTACCTCGACTTAGAGCCAAATTGAAACCCAGAAAGAGTCCATTTGAATGGTAAAGTGGAAGAGTGACATAGATAACATCAGAGTTACAGATGCCAATGATGTTGCCAAAGCGTAAACTTCCCAGGAATTTGCTGATGTAAATATTGCAGGCTTTTGGAACCCCTGAGCAGAAAAAGAAGGAAAATAACAACTGTTAATCAGATCTCAATATAAGCAAAGGAAAGATGTCGGAGGGCACCTAATAATAGAAAGTAAACGTTTATACGGAATTGGTGCGAAAGAAATGGCTGTGGCATGGCTTTCTCATTAATTCTATCGCTTATGATGGTTGCATAGGAAACCTGTGCTGAGAGATAAGGCTGATGGGGGGGGGGTGAGCAGCATATTGAGGAAGGGGTACTGTCAGCTCATTAAATGAACTGCAAGTTTTATCTCCAATAGTTGTATTTCATTTAATGGCAGGATATTATATTCTTCATGACCTCACTATAACTAACAAGGCAAGAGACAACACCTGGCTACCAGTCAGGCACCCCCCCCCCCCCTCCTCACAAACATTTCTCCCTTAGCCATTTCACTCAATTTATTGCAATTAAATTTTGGGGGAAAAAAATTACATTTTAAACAAAATTTATGGACAGAATTGAAATAAATTTGTTAGTCACCCTCACCACGGGTTTCCCTTAACATTTGCTGTTCCCTGTTATGTTCACCACAGAGTGCCAAACTAACAGCAGAGCTCTAAGAAATCCAATGCCACTACACTAAAAAGATTGAAACAGTGCAGCTGATGAGCTACAGGGAGAGGATGGATATGCAATAAACTCTAAAAGGGGCTAGCACCTAATTTCGGTATTGAGTGTTATACAAATGCCAGAAATGGCTGCCTTTATAGTGTACGTAAGGTACCATCCACTCCATCTAAATTCAGGACCAGGTACTGCAATAGCCTAGGGTTCAAAAGCCCACAGCTCTTCAATGCCCTGCCACCAAAATTAAGAAATCAGCATAGGGAACAAGACATCCTCCTGTCGGCAATACCAGACGAACCAACAGCCTAACATGAATTGCAGAAGAGGGCAGCAGAGCCAAACTTTCTTATACACCAAATGGGACAAAGGCACACGGGGGGGGGGGGGGTGATGTGAAACAACCCAGACTGCAGTCACATGGCTGAAACAAGTACAAGAGAATATGCATATATATATATTGGTTCATCTTACAAATAATGCGGTTTTTTAATACTTCTTTTATTCTTCAAAATTAAGATAAAGTTCTTTTTCTAATCTAAAACATACTCTCCTTCATTTTCTACAATGCTCTTCCATTTATCTGGTAGACTTGCAAGGCCCCTCTTCCAAAATTCATTTGTCCGTGATGAAAAATACTCCTCCAGTACTGTTCTGACCTCATCTACAGAATTCATATCTTTGCGGTCTAAATGTTTTTGAAGACTGCGGAATAAATGATAATCAGATGGGGCAATGTCCGGCGAATATGATGGATGGATCATTGTTGCCCATTCAAACTGCTCCAGTCTTTGGAATGTCATCCTTGCTGTATGTGGTCGAGCATTATCCTGATGGAAGAACACTTTTCGTCTTGAAACCAAAGATGGTCATTTTTCTTCTAGTGCTGACTTAAGCTGCTCACAGTAGATCTCCTTTGTTATCATTTGGTTTGGGTTTAAAAGTTCAAAGTGGACTAAATTTTTCATAACCCACCAAACAGATAACACCTGACCTGGGTGAAGACCTTCTTTAGCCAAGAGTGTCAGTGTTTCTCTTTTCTCTACCCACTGTCTTCGGCACTTGACATTTTTATAGAGAACTTATTTCTCATCACATTCACTCTCTCTGTGCGATTAGACTTAGAAAGTTTGTGAAGAACCCATCGACCCAATTTGCTGACTTTTCCAATGGCATGCAGGTGTCAATGAATGGTTGAACGACCAAATCCAAGCTTCTCTTCCAGTTCTTCAACAGTTATGATGGGATTTTGTTCCACCATGGTCTGCAGGACATCCTCATTGAGCTCTACAGATCATCCAGAATGCCCAACTTTTCTCTCGGGGCACTTACACTCTGACATTACACATCCAGTGGATCATACTAGCTTTATTTCTTTACAGCCTACACATGTCCTCAGTGTTCATGGCTGTTCACACACATGCATCATACAGTCTACCTTTCATCCTGAGCAAGAGGCCCTTAGTTGCTAGCAGAGGTAGGAGCTCCCTGAACTTTGCCCAGGCTATTCTTACTCTTGTTGTTACACTCTCAGTGCAACCACCCCCACTACAGATCTGATCACATATATATATATATCCTGGTGCAGCCTTCCAGTTTGCCAGTCCTCAGTCAAATCGTCCAACCCATGCTAGCATGGAAAGCGAATGATGATGCTGATGATATATATACATATTTATATATTTATGCAGACATATATATATATGAAATGTTTGGAGATACGCTGCGCTTGAGAAGACCCAGCAAGCCAAGTGAGACCATAGCCGTGGCCTATGCCAGTGCAGCATAACCGGCCCATTTAAGAGTACCTTTCAGTCATTGGGCAACAAACTGTGCTTGAGAAGACCCAGCAAGCCAAGTGAGACCGTAACCATGACCTATGCCAGTGCAGCATAACCGGCCCATTTAAGAGTACCTTTCAGTCATTGGGCAATAAACTGTGCTTGCAAAAACCTGCTGAGTCAAGTGAAGTCATTGTTGTGGTTGATGCCAGTGGCATGTAAAAAGCACCCACTACACTCTCAGAGTGGTTGGCATTAGGAAGGGCATCCAGCTGTAGAAACCTTGCCAGATCAGATTGGAGCCTGGTGCAGCCCCCTGGCTAGCCAGTCTTCAGTCAAGCCGTCCAACCCATGCTAGCATGGAAAGAGGACGTTAAACGATGATGATGATATACATACATACACATACATACATACACATATATATACACACACACACATATACACACACACACACACATATATATATATATATATATATATATATATATATATATATATATATATATATATATAGTTAAAAAAAACAATAACAAAAAAACAACAAAGTGAGGACGTGATATGGATAGTGTTACTGGACGCTCAGGAAAGGAAAGGAAAGAAACAGTGTATGACGTTTCGGGCGTAGCCCTTCGTCGGAAAGATGGAAAGTTCGGAGAATGGAAGAACGGAGAAAGAGGAAAATGGTACCGATGCCCACGAGGTTACATTGTGAAAAGACCGGAAGAGGAGGTGGTGGGGGAAAAGTTCTTTCTAAGACAGGAGAGTGAAAAAGGGAGATGAATATCTGTGCGTGTGCGGAAGATAGATATATCATTATCATCATCATCGTTTAACGTCCGCTTTCCATGCTAGCATGGGTTGGACGACTTGACTGAGGACATGTGAAACCGGATGGCAACACCAGGCTCCAATCTAAATTTGGCAGAGTTTCTTCAGCTGGATGCCTTTCCTAAGGCCAACCACTCAGAGAGTGTAGTAGGTGCTTTTACGTGTCACCTGCATGAAGGCCAGTCAGGCGATACTGGCAACGGCCACGCTCAAAATGGTGTCTTTTATGTGCCACCCGCACAAGCCAGTCCAGGGGCACTGGCAACAATCTCGCTCGAAAATCCTACGGAGGCTAGTCAGGCGGTACTGGCAACGGCCACGCTCAAAATGGTGCATCTCATGTGCCACCCGCACAAGAACCAGTCCAGGGGCACTGGCAACGACCTTACTTGGCTTGCCGGGTCTTCTCACGCACAGCACATTTCCAAAGGTCTCAGTCAGTAGTCATCGCCTCGGTAAGGCCCAATGTTCGAAGGTCTTGCCTCACCACCTCAGCCCAGGTCTTCCTGGGCCTACCTCTTCCACGGGTTCCCTCAACTGTTAGGGTGTGGCACTTTTTCACGCAGCTATCCTCATCCATTCTCACCACATGTCCATACCAGCGCAATCGTCTCTTTTGCACGCCACAACTGATGCTTCTAATGTTCAGCTTTTCTCTCAAGATACTTACACTCTGACGGGTATTCACATTGACATTACACATCCAACGGAGCATACTGGCTTCATTCCTTGCGAGCTTACGTATGTCCTCAGCAGTTACAGCCCATGTTTCACTGCCATGTAGCATGGCTGTTCGTACACATGCGTCATACAGTCTGCCCTTTACTCTGAGTGAGAGTCCCTTTGTCGCCAGCAGGGGTAAGAGCTCTCTAAACTTTGCCCAAGCTATTCTTATTCTAGCAGCTACACTTTCAGCGCACCCACCCCCACTACTAACTTGGTCGCCCAGATAGCGGAAGCTATCGAATATATATACATACATATATATATATATATATACATACACACACATAGATAGATATATATGTATATATATATATATATACGCACACAGACATACACTGCGTCCCACATTATTATGCAAATCAGGACTGTTGAATAATTTTTACCCTCAAATTTAAGGTTTTCTGCTGTTTATTATTCTAAATATATAACCATATAATTCTAAACAGGTTGACTATCATTTTAATCTATTCACTACACATGTAAATATATTCCATCAATATTCATTGCATTTATATAACGTACTGGGGTTTAACAATGCATTAATAATTAATACAACAACTTAGGATATAGGTAGACATATATAGCTGTGTGTGTGTGTGTGTGTGTGTGTGTGTGTGTGCATGTGTAGTGTGCATTCTGTGATCAATAATTGCAGCTGTTGATTTACCTGTGGTGCCTGATGTGTAGATATAACAGAACAAAGATGACATATGTAATGGCTTCCTCAAAGAAGGATCTACTATTGCATCTGAAGACAATTCCAAAACATCATCAAATGACAAAAAGTCTGGTAAAATACAGGATTTCGTTGAAGTTGATACGACATAGATTGGGATGTGGAATTCAGGTTGGATTTCTTTCATGTTGTTTTGAATATCAATATCTGGAAAAAATGGAAAGAAAAAGAGAAAATGATGTTTGGTGAAATATTGGTCTCAAATTTTGGCACAAGGCCAGCAGTTTTGTAGGAGAATTTCATTGACCCCAGTGTACAACTGGTACTTATTCTATTGACCCTGAAAGGATGAAAGGCAAAGTATGATCTTGGCGAAATTTGGACTCCAAACTTAAAGACAGATGAAATGCCACAAAGCATTTTGCCTGGCATCTTCATAATTCTGTTAGCCGACCATCTTAAATGTTTGGTGAAATATTATAAAAAGGGTTGTTCTGCTTTGAAGTGACATCCGTAAATATTTTAGATTCCACAGACAGGAACAATTGAAACAAAGTATTGAAAGATTAATGAGTCAGCACTTCATCTTCAGGTTCCAGTGACAGAGAAAGACATTTCTAAATTTACTTTTATTTTTTTAAAGATTTGATTGCAAAAATGCATAAACTAGTGGAGTAGAAAGAAGGACCAACCAGCAACACTGTTGCCCTAGGAGGGGTGGCAGTGAGTGTAAGAGGGAAATTCTATGCAGTTACTCAAACTGCTAGAAATAGCAGCCAAATAGTCATCAAATTACATCCTAACATCACAAAAAACAAATGACATATGGGTCGTTGAAATCTGGGATATAATAAAGGATTGTCAAAGAGTGGAATGCCATGGATGACAGGATTCCTGAATCAGAAATGACTAAAGAATGAACTATGGCATTGCCGCTGTCACCATCGTTGATGTCTGCAGGGGAACCTGGTTGTGTACGTGTCTATGGATGGTCATTATACCAATAAAAATTAAAATACACGTAACTAGATCAATACCACTTCTTTATTTCCCTAATTAACTGTCCAGCGGTTTGTTTCATGTATTTTGATTGAACAGTCAATTAGTTTTCTCTGTCAAAGTCCTTTCGTTGCTATTCACATCAATGCTATGCCTTCACTCTTCAAGGTCAGCTTTGAGTCAGCCTCAGAATTACTCTTATGCCTCTCTCTCTCTCTGTGTGTGTGTGTGTGTGTGTGTGTGTGTGTGTGTGTGAGTGTGAGTGTGTGTGTGTGTGTGTGTGTGTGTGTGTTATCATCATCATTTAACGCCTGATGTCCATGCCGGCATGGGTTGGGCAGTTTGACGGCCAGAGCTGGCTAGCTACACCACGCTCCAGTCTGGTTTTGGTTTCTGGGGCTGAAAGCTTTTTTTTTGTGGCACAGGCGTTTCTACATGGCGCAGCACCGGCACTTTTATGTGGCACCGCCATGAATGCTTTACATCACTGGAAGGACCAGTCGTAACATTTCTGCCGTGGGGCACGGGTCTTCTTGAGAATGGCAAGGCATCAAGCATCTTAGTCCTTTGTCATCTCGCCTAAAAGATTCAGCATCCTGAGGTCATTCTTCAGTACTTCGTCCCATGTCTCCCACTTCCACATATTCCATCTACTTTGAGAGATTGGCACTTTTTTATGGATCTGTCAGCATCCACCCACATCACCATTGCAATCTTCTCGCTTGCACACAGCATCCAATTCCTCTTATGCCTAACTTCTGTCTCAGAACATCTAGCCTCGTTCCTCCCTAACCTTTGCCTGTTCTCTGCATTCAGGGCCCACATCTCTCTATCATTTGTATACTTTCTATTTAGTGTTGGCATTGTCTCATTTATGAGAACAGACTTATGCATCTGTCTTAGCAATGAGTTGCACAAGTATTTACACAAGATTTCGATTCCAGTTTAATTCAGCAAGCCACTATCTTCATCTTGGACATGGTGGTAGAGTATTGACAATTGTTTCCTGTCCTTAAACTCCAAGTTGTACTCATTTAGCCTCTCAGCTAAACTCCTAGAAGTCCTTCCCAATGTACGTCAGATTCCATTTCCTACAATCACCCTCCATGCATTCTATTTGGTAGACTACATTTCTGGTCTTACAGTTAATGCTAGGTTTAAAAGAGCACACAATGCAGTTCCTGTCTGTACAAAGTGGTCTTGTCAGAGTTGCACCTCTTATGTAACTGTCTTCAACATGACTGTTGAGGGGGTTAAGCTGCTTATATGGAAATATATACTTACCACTATCAATAATGATAATCTTTGGATGGCTGATTTTCAAATTATGAACAAGGCCACTACTTCGAAGATTGTAGTTCAATAAGGAAGGAATGGCACCAATTTTGGTAAGACCTGTCAAAATAAATAATCAAATCAGTTTAAAATTAAAAGCTAACAAATATATATATATATATATATATATATATATATATATTGAAAAACGTGTGAAATCCTTAATACAGTTAGATATATTTGAAAAAGGAAAAGAATGACTTCACTGATAGTTCTGATTAATTTAACTTTCTAATAATATAAGTTGATTTTACTGTCAGTTTGACAACCGCCACCGACAAATGCAAGAAGGCTCTCCAGAAAAGTTAACAAGAAATCTTAAAAAAATCTCCCCACCAAAGTTAACAAAGAACTTATTAGATCTACAAACCAAACTGTAAACTTAACTTATATTATCAGAACTACCAGTGAAGCCATTCTTTTCCTTTTTCAAATATCTATCTATCTATATATATATTTGAAAGAATGAGTAGAGATGGCTTTTTTGAGGGGATATTTTGATTTTAATCTTAATAATGTTTACAATGAGTGTAGTATTATTATTATTAAGATTGAAATGAAAATTATCCCCTCAAAAAAAAGGCCATCTCTACTCATTCTTTCAAATACATATGATGACTGTAGCAAGAACTTTCTCTTTGTTATTCTACTAAATATACATCATCAACATCCATCATTTTTTTAAAACCCAGGTTTTGTCCCCATTAACGGGGGTGGCCAGATCTACCCTCAATGCCATAACAACTGCCCTCTCACCATCTTGCCCGGTTTTGAGCATCCTCCCTTCTCAAGCCAACCCTCCCAATCTCCTCCCCCACATTTTCCTTGGTCTACCTCGTTTTCACTGACCATTCACCCTCTTCAGAATATGTTCCTCATCCACCCTCAACACATGCCCATACCACCACCACCACCACTCCATTTGCCCTTGCCAGCTGCTCCACTGATTCCTCCAGCCCCAGCATCCCCATCAAGTCCTCAGTCCTCCTCTTATCAAACAGCCTCACACCACACATTTCTCTCACCACTGCTCTCTCAGTCTTTCTCAAAATTGCCACATATATATATATATATATATATATATATACACACACCAATATATACGGACATATATGTACACATCTCTCAATCTATAGTGCTCTCTCTCTCTCTCTCCCTCAGTATATATATACATATATATGTATAATCATCTTTTCATGTGTTGAAGTTTGACAGGAGCTGCTAAGCCAGAGAACTGCACCAGGCCTTGTTGTCTATGGCTGAATGCCCTTCTAAAACACTAACCGCTTTACAGAGTGCACTGGGTGCTTTTTATGTAACACCAGCAGCAATGGGGTCACTAAGCAGCTTAAGACCCCTCAGCTGGAAAAGGGAGTGGGGTTATTGAGGGAGGTGAATGTCAGTTGATGAGAGGTTAAAGTATAAAAAGGGACCGAGATATGTCTTACTATAAAAGGAGATACTTTATTCTGGGATAAAAAGGAAGGAGAGAGAGAAATAGATGATGTTGGAAATGTATTGGGACCTATCCATAGGGAACAGTGGGGGTGGGGAGTATAAGTGGTACAGGGGGGATAGAGGGGGATGTTTCATAAAAATGGGAGGGAAATGTTGAGAGAAGAAGAGGGGACTGTAGCAAGTGATGGTGAGAGAAATTGGAGCGGCTGGGGTGGGGGGTGCTGTGGTAACTATGAGACGGCAAATAGGTATGTGAGGTAGAGTGGAGGGGCCTGCAGTGGGTGGTGGTCATGTGTGGGGGAAGTGGGGATGTTGAGAAAATGGTGCTATGGCTACGATCTGGAAATGAAACAGCAATCAAAGTCAATGGAAGTAAAATAATATTGCAAAATTCCAGTTTCTTTTGGGTACCCCCTCGTATACATGAACATACACAAACGTATATAGACGTCCAAACATATATATACGCACACACATTTAACATCCATATTCCATGCTGGCATAAATCGGACAGTTTGAGAGGATCCAATGAGCCAATGCCTGCTTTGGCATGGTTTCTATGGCTGGATGCCCTGCCTAATGCCAACCATTTCATGGAACATACTCAATGCATTTTTTCATGGCACCAGCATTAGTGAGGTCATCAAGTAATATGCAAGATCAGACCCCTTGATAGAGTTGGGAATGCAGTATTAAGTGTGGTGGCTTTATGATCATCATCATCATCATCATCGTTTAACGTCCGCTTTCCATGCTAGCATGGGTTGGACGATTTGACTGAGGACTGGTGAAACCGGATGGCAACACCAGGCTCCAGTCTGAGGTATTGAATACTAAAGCATGATACACACACACATAATAAACACACATAACTGCTGGCATGGAGATATAGAGACAAACTACTGCTCTGCTCATCTCAAGTTAGTCAAAGTAGCCCTCAAGCTAGCAATTACTGCCTACTAAAAGAGAAAGACAGAGAAAACACACACCCCACAACAATTCCTAATCCACAGGACAGCAACAGTGAAGGCAGGAGACCTCTCTGAAGGAGACACACCATATATTAACTGCCCTTGCAGCAGATGCAGTAGTTGTTATGGCTACAAAGAAAACAACCAATGTTATGCCCAGTTTATTTCTGAACATGAGAGACCTGACTAGGTGAGGCCACTTAAGAAGTCTCTAACGTCTTGGATTATTTCTGATTGCAAAGGCCCTGATTGCAAGCTGTTGAATTGTGTTTGAAGCCAATGAAACCATATAACTGAATCATATGGTCAAAATAGTGACAACTGCACTCGTAAGCATTGATTTAAAATTATCTGGTGAAAGTGAAGAACCTGCGAATCTAAAATCTCCTCAGCTGCCAAGATGAGCAATTCTTATCAGATGAGAAGTTTGGTATAAAAAAACTGGTCCCTAAACATATTCTGTGTTATATTCAAATTGTTGTGGGTACCTATTTAGTTGAATGTTAGGGTACTATATAAAAACTATCTAAAATTTGTTAAGTTGAAGAATTTAATGACAGAAATACAAACAGGTAACAAAGAGCAGAGACAGAAAATGGACAAGCGGAAAGAATTCCTAAGAGGCAAATAGAAATTGGAAATATTGTTTATTGAAAGAGAAATGGATCAGAAATAAGTTGAAAGTCTGCTGGAATCAATGGGGAAAAATTTTCGCGCGCGCGTGCGTGCGTGCGTGTGTGTGTGTGTGTGTGTGTGTGTGTGTGTGTGTGTGTGTGTGTGTGTGTGTGTGTGTGTGTGTGTGTGCGCGTGTGTGCATGAGCTGTAAATACAATAAACAGAGAGAAAGGAGTTTAAAACCAGTGAAGAGAACATCAGAAATGGATTCAATTTTTGTGCAGTTTTTGAAAAATCAGACAAAATCTTTATTCATGGTTACACCAGCTGAAGCCCATGCAGTAGAAGTGTGTCCTGAGTTAATCAGAAGTTCACATAAGCCAATGCTGTTGTAAAAACAGCAGAATTACAAAGGCCATTAAAAGTAAATTAGAAAAAGTACAGCAAAATGGAAGAATCTAAATGGAGAAAGAGATTCCAAGATTTGATTTGAATTTTCACTTCAAAACTTAATTTGTGATTAAAAGGAGCAACAACTAATGAGATGTTAAGGGGGGTGGGGGTGGGAGAGAGAGAAAAGGACCAGCTATTGAAGAGCTGAATGCATGGTTATGATTTTAAAGTAGTCTTAATAATAAACTGTTAATTGAATTGATGATGTCATCCTGATAAATTGGGCAGGGGTGGAGATGAGAAAGTACCAATCCAATAGATTAATACACACACACACACACATATATATATATACATACACATACATAAACACATACATACACATCCAAATATGCATCCACATTATATAAAGTAAAAGAAGGTAGTCAGGATTGGGATAAAAAACTTGTTTATTTAGCATTTCCATCCCTTTTAGGGATTCATCATGAATGGTTATTAACCACGATGAATCCCTAAAAGGGTCAAAAACGCTAAATAAAATTTTTTTAATCCAAATCCTGATTACCTTCTTTTTCTTAATATATAAAACTTCAACACATTCTCTCCTTGTGTGTGTGTGTATTACACACACACACACACAAATAAATACAGACACACACACACACAGTCTTTTCCATAAACACATACACATTATATTCACATACACATGCATACATACACTTGTGGCAGAGTTTATTTATGCTTGAATAACATAATATGTGTGTGTGTGTGTGTGTGTTTAGACGTGCACGTGCCAGTCCACGTTTGTGTCTGAGTCTGTTTCTCGGTGTACAAGTACCTATGTATTTGTGGGTGTATGTGTGTATGACTCAGCCCATGTGTGTGTGTGTGTGTGTGTTGTTCTGTCAGTGTGTATCCATGCTTCTATGCTAATTGCAAGCCATACTTTCAGCTTCCAAAGTATGGTGCCAAGCAACACAGATTCTTATTTTTAAAAAAATATGGCCATTTAGGTTTACGTCTGTTCTTTAGTAGTAGAGCACCAATTTAAGCAGAGATTTCAGTTGTGTGTGTGTGTGTGTGTGTGATTATTCAGTCTGTGTATTGAATTACATAATCCTGGTGCAGATCAACTTAACTCTATATTTCAACACTTTCCTAATAAAACAACACTGAGCTTGATTGGCTTATATTTAACCCTAATCCTAATCCTCTTATCCTTGCAACTGGAATTTGATAAAAAAAGATTACAGTAATATACATTAATTAAAATAGTTAATTATCAACATTGCAGTTTTAGTTTTCCTTCCCTCATTGATAAAGTTGTGTGTTTATTAATTAGAAATTGGTATTTCTGCCGTTAAATGTGAAATTAGTTTCCACCAGGCTAAACAGGAAGTGTATTTTATAAGTTCATGAACACCATTACGATCACAAACAAGAGAACTGCCCTGAAATTGTATCCAACCGTCTTAGAATGAGGGACACACTGCATAATGTAGTCTCCTTGAAAAAAAAAAAAAGAAGGTGACAGCTGGAATGTCTTTGATCATATAAGTCGATTCAACCAGGGCTAGCCTAGGGTTAAAAGAATCTCTTTCTTGTTGCTGTTGATGATATGATGAGCCCATTGTTCTGAGTTCAAATTCCACAGAAGCCAACTTGGTCTTTCACCCTTTTGGGGTCAATAAAATAAAGTACCAGTCAAGTGCTAGGATCACTATAATCAACGAGCCCCCCCCCCCCACTCCTGCCAAATTCCAGGCACTGTACCTTACAGCAGAAAGGACTACTACTATTAGAGTGTTACTCATCCGATGACAGTGAAATTTAGAAGTCTACTTTTACCACCATAGGGCAATAACAGGAAATACAGCACACATACAAAAGAATTATGATTGGATGTCTTTATCAAATTTCTTGGAACTTTTATACAAAATAATGAAATAAACACTCATTTTCAAAAGACAAACATTTACTCATCATCATCATTTAACGTCCATTTTTCATGCTGGCATGGGTTGGACAGTTTGACCAGGGCTGACAAGCTGAGGTGCTGCATCAGACTCCAGTCTGATTTGGCATGGTTTCTATGGCTGAATGCCCTTCCTAGCACCAACCACTCCGAGAGTATAATGGGTGCTTTTATGTACCAGCGGCATGGCTGCCAGCATCAGCCACAACTATGATTTCACTTCGCGTGACGGATCTTCTCTCGCACTGCATATTTCCAAAGGTCTCGGTCACTAGCCATTGCCTCTGTGAGGCTCAAGGTTTGAAGATCATCCTTCACCACCTCCTCATCCCATGTCTTCCTGGGTCTACCTCTACCACAGGTTCTCTCCACCATTAGAGATCGGTACTTCTTTACACGGTTGTCCTCATCCATATGCATCACATGACCATACCAAGGAGAGTGGGGGCAGGAGTAATGGGTGAAACAGTGATTGGTGTGTGAGAGAGAGAGAGAGAGAGAGAGAGAGAGAAAGAGAGAGAGAGGTGGTGGATGGGAGACAGACAGTGGTTTAACAATCAACAGAAATATTCCAAATTCTAAAATAATAAAAGAGAAAATATGGAAAAAAGTGTCTCACCAAGGAAGATCCAAGCAAACTGTGGACTGTTGGTCAGTACCATGGCAACAACATCACCTTTCTGGATTCCCAGTGATAACAAAAGATTAGCAACTTTGTTGGAGATTTTATCAGCATAACTGTAAGTGTATTGTTGTTGGTCAAAGATGAGAAATACTTTGTCTGGGTTAGCTTTCACTGAAGCTTGAAAGACGTCAGCTAAACTCATAACTTTGTAGTTTTTACTTCTTTCTTTGCCAACTTTTGATAAGGTTGACAAAAGACGGATGTCATAATAAAGCAACTGTAGAGTGGGTTTCAGGGCTTTTTTCCAAATATAATAACCGATTCCAGCAAGACCACTGGTCAGTGATGCCATAATCAGCATTCTCAAATCCATTGTTACTCGTCGATAAACTGAAAACAAACAAATATACAATCTTACTATAAGAAATAAAACAGTTTATAGATAGACACCAATATATTACTGGTACTTATTTAACAATACTGGCTATTGTAAAGATGAAGAAACCCAAACAAGATCACTGAGGTGAGGAAGATACTTTCTTTACTCTTTTATTTGTTTCAGTCATTTGACTGTGGCCATGCTGGAGCACCGCCTTTAGTCGAGCAAATCGCCCCCAGGACTTATTCTATCGGTCTCTTTTGCCAAACCGCTAAGTTACGGGGAGGTAAACACACCAGCATCGGTTGTCAAGTGATGTTGGGGGGGGGGGGACAAACACAGACACACATACATATATGTATATATATATATATATACATATATGTACATATATGTATATAATATATATATATATGTATATATATATATATATATATATATATATATATATATGTATATAATCATAAATATACAGGGATTAGCATTGAGTTGCTTCTCCAACATACTGAAAATTTAGAAATAGCAGTCAAAGAACTACCGATTCCAAACTACAAATTTTTCTCTAAACGGATGGCGATATTTATGGCAAGATTGGAATAGTGAAATTTTCATTCGCTTAACCATGAAACGATTCGTATCCAATTAACTAAAGACTTGTTTTGTTTACGCTTTTCCCTCCGGTTTTTTGTTCTATGTGTGCCATAAATATCGCCATCCGTTTAGAGAAAAATTTGTAGTTTGGAATCGGTAGTTCTTTGACTGCTATTTCTAAATTTTCAGTATGTTGGAGAAGCAACTCAATGCTAATCCCTGTATATTTATGATGATAAATGGTTTTACCGATAAAGGTTTTTTCATACTGAACTACTTGGCAAAATTGTTAATTATTAATTCTATTATTAATTGACGATTCCCTGCCCTTATTCTTGTATATATGTATATATATATATATATGTATATATATATATATATATACGATGGGCTTCTTTCAGTTTCCATCTACCAAATCCACTAACAAGGCTTTGGTCGGCCAGAGGTTATAGTAGAAGACACTTGTCCAAGGTACCACGCAATGGGACTGAACCCGGAACTATGTGGTTCGTAAGCAAGCTACTTACCACACAGCCACTCCTACGCCTTTGTGGAAAAAAAAAATAAAAACCTTGAAAATGTCTTCCCCATGATGTTAATCAAGAAATTGTTACAGTAATTTAAGACAAACTGAAATCAGCCTTTGGCAAATGCTTTCCATTTACATTCAACTAAAAATTCTTCAAGGCAGTGCCCCGGCATGGCCACAGTCTAATGACCGAAACAAGCAAAAGATAGAAACATTCTTGCTTTAAATATTTTATTTCTGAGGAAAAAGTCACACCATCCAGTACAGCCTCACCCACAACACCTATAAAGAGACAATAGTCCAAGGGTTAAGAAGTGATTTATATGCTTGTCTAATTCACACCACTACCTCCTCTTCCCCCTCCTCCTCGATATGCTGTTTCCATTTCTTTTGGAAACCATTCTGAAATCGTTCAGATCTGTTGTTTGAGTGTTAGAATTTCTTCCTCTTCCAAGTTTTTCTATTTTCCTTGAGGGTGGAGAGAGATTTATCCAATGGTTTGTCATTCCAGCTTTCATCTCCTCTTCATTACTAAAAGAAAAAGTTTTACTACTATAATGGGTCTGCTAGGTTTCTCGATCATCAACTCTTGGTATTGAAGAACAGACAATTTTCAAAAACATCTCTGGAAACTATTTCCTATGGCTCAATGGTGTTTCTTTCTCAGAGTAGGAAGTCTTCGGGTGATTGTAACTTCCACATATATAGTAACTCTGCCGCCACAATGAGATACAGCCTCAGTGGGAACCCCTAATGTAAAAGCCATGAGTAGGATTTTAAGGTGGTTCTCAAAAGAACCCCAACAATTACAGAGGTTGAACCACCTAACATTCAGTGGTAACCAGTGGGTAAGTAAACGCCCTTTGTTTCTTCTCCAAATTCTGTCCGGTCATCATGGTGGGTTTAAAAGTAAATTGTATAAATGCTTGTGGCCTGGGGTTGCCCTGGAGGTAAGGTCACCTGCTCAACGCCCTCAGGTCACTAGCTAGGGATGTGACAGCCATCAGCAAAACCCAGGATTTCTGACACACGATCTAGCTCCTGTTTTTAATGATTTTCAGTTCTTCTCATCACTTAGTTGGCCTGGAATGGGAGGTGAGGTGGCAGTGCTTCTAAGATGGTAAGATGGTGGCCCTGGATGTGAGCAATAGCAAAGGTGGGGCTTTTAGACTAGTCACTATATACACCCCAACTGCGGTGGGGCTGCCAGAATTTCTTCAGACATTTGGAGGCGGTTTTCCTTGCAATATTTCACTCTTTAGATTTAGTGGGTGACTGGAATGTCATATTGGACACACACCAGGATAAGGTGGGGGAGGGGGGTAGCCAATAAGAGAGGAGAGTGTGAAAGCCTCACAAACCTTCTTAGTTGCTTCTAATTGGCTGACTGATACTAACAGAATTATCAAATGCACCAATGTGGACATGGGCAAACAACATTGGGTCTTCCAGTTCGTACCTAGATTGAATATTTTGTTCACAGTTCAAAGTCGTCGGTTACATGGACCACCACAAATTTTTGATCTGTTTGGTCACCATAGACAGAACCCATACACAACACCCCGGATACTGGAAGCAGAATGCATCCTTCCTGGCAGGTCAAGCTTTCAGAAATTGCATTAGCAAATTAGCCCATCGGAAGTTTTCAGGTGTTGACTAATGAAACTGGCTCTTGATCAATTCTTCAATGCCAAGCATTATCAGAACAAGGGCACATGTGCAAAGACATGAGGAGATGAAAGCTGTTTGATGAGCCAGGATGGGTGCATGCTGCTCAAATCCAAGCAGATGGATGCAGAATTTCTGCGGCAGCTTGCTGAATTTTAGGCCCTGTACCTAATGTAGAAACGATTATTATTATGAAACATGTGTCTTTTAGAAAGTTGTCACTATCTAAAAAAAAAATAATAATAATTTTGCCAAATTGGAAAACAACAACAACAACAACAATAATAGTAATAATTATAATAATCTAGATATAGGTACATGAATCCCAGCAAATTGTGAAAAATCTGCTGAAACAAAATCAACCAAATTAAATAAAAACAGAAAAATCCAAAACAATAGAAATGATTGTAATAGAAAGGCTATGATGTTTTCAGATGTGGAAGAAGAAGACAGAAAGAATAAGTTTTAATCAGCGACCAAAGAAACAATGTTAAAAAAAAAACAAAAAAACAGACAGATGTACATAGAATCAATACATGGTGTATTTATGTGTATATATAGGAGAGAGTGAGAGAGGTAGGAGGAAGAAAGAGAACGAAGGGGAGAGAGAGAGAGATAGTGAGAGAGAGAGAGAGAAAGAGAGAGAGAGAGAGAGCAATTACTATGCAGCAGACAGTAATTTTGTTGTGGAGAGAAGAATAAAGATGAAAGAATAGGAAAACCATTTCAGATTCTGAAGTCAGCTGGAAGCGAGGCTTACGTCATATGAAAGCAGCCAGGGATAAGAATAATAATAATAAGAAGAAGAAGAATAATAATAATCCTTTCTACTGTAGGTACAAGGCCTGAAATTTGTGAGGGGAGAGAGTATAAGTTGATTACATCAACCCTAGTACTCAACAGGTACTTATTTTATCGACCCCGAAAGGATGAAAGGGGGATAATAAAACAACAACAACAACATTTGGTGCCTGTTTCCTATGCTGGTATGAATTGGCTGGTTTGATAATAATTGTAATAAGATTACTGAAATAATAATAATAATAATAGTAACCCTAATATTACCATCACCACAACTACTCATAGTAATTTCTAATTTGGCACAAGGCCAGCAATTTTAGGGGAGAGTTCAGTCACATTGACTGGTATTTTATTGACCCTGAATGAATGAAAGGCAAACTTGGTACCTGTCAGATTTGAACTTACAATGTAAAGAACTGAGGAAAATGCTGCTGAGTGTTTTGTGTGAATTTCTTTTGTTGGCCACAAGGACATCCCATAAAAGGACATAACTGTGACAAACTTAAAAAAAACAGCCTTGATCAAATATGTTCCAATCATGACCACCCCATTAATCTATCAAGGCTTACATTATCTAATGTCTTTGTTGTAAGAAGATTAGGGTATTGAGGGAGATATGGCTACTATTTCTAGCAACTCAAACAACCACTGCTACAATAATGGAAAAAGTAAAACAGCAGACCACAGCAGCAGTGTTGTGCCAGAGAGAAGCACCACTGCTCTGTTATGTTTCTGGTAAGGCAGTTGCAGGAGAAATGCTTAGCCAAAGATAAACCTCTGTACTTGGCCTTTGTTGACTTGGAGAAAGCTTTTGACAGGGTCCCTTGATCCCTTATCTGGTGGTCAATGTGGGAACAAAGGATAGACGAGTGGTTCGTGAGAACTGTACAAGCCATGCACAGAGATGCTATCAGTAAGGTGAGGGTTGGAAACAAGTACAGCGAAGAATTCAGGATACAAGTAGGAGTTCACCAAGGATCAGTCCTCAGCCCCCTCTTGTTCATCATAGTCCTCCAGGCAATAACAGAGTAACTTAAGACAGGTTATCCCTGAATGCTCCTCTATGCTGATGACCTTGTTCTTATAGCTGAATCACTACCAGAACTAGAGAAGTTTCAGATATGGAAGCAAGGTCTAGAATAGAAAGGCATTAGAGTTACCCTAGCAAAAATCTAAGCCTTAGTAAGTAGGAAGGCAGACAAATCACAAATCCCTACTCAATCTGTAGAAAAGGTGTAGGTAGAAATTCCATAAGATGTACCTGGTGTAAGCTATGAATGCATAAGAGATGCAGCAATATTAGAGGAAAATAGCTTTTGTGGGTGGAAGATGCACAGGTATAATAACCACCGAAAATGTACAGAAAACAGACTCCATCAAATACTGGAGGGGGGTGGTTAAGTTAGGGACAGTAGATAGCTTCTGTTATCTAGGTAACTAAGTTAGTAGCAGAAGTGGCTGCTCTGAGAGTAAGAATAGGTTGGACAAAATTCAGAGAGCTTCCATCTCTGCTGGCAACAAAGGGCCTCTTACTGGATAGTTAATTTAGTTTAAAATAGAAACAACCTAACAGAAGAGGAAGGTGGAGAAGGTGGACCAACAGCTCCCATTAAGGACTTTTGACTAATTTATCATTGTTTATAGAAACTAATGAGGAGTAGTCATTAGATTCTCTAAAAATACAAATCAAACGTCTCTCATATCACATTCTACCATCATAAAAAGGAGACATTCCTCAGGGAAGTCATGGAATTTTATGGAAGATGTGTAAAATGAGAGAAAGATTCTTAGAGACTATTCTTGTGTATTTAATTCCGAAACAAAGAGTTTTTTTTTTATTGCAAGACTCCACAGAACTGGTATTATTTGAGTTCAGGTTTGTACAGTTCTATATTTAAGAGATGAGGAATTATGTACATTATTTACATTCGATGGATATTTATCCTCATCTTGTTTGTTGTTACCACAACGTTTCGGCTGATATACTCTCCAGCCTTCTTCAGGTGTCTTGGGGAAATTTTGAACCTGAGATCTCATTCCTAAGGTATTTTTCGAGGTTATTATCATTATTATTATTATTGTTCAGGTCACTGCTTGGAATCGAACTCGGAATCTTGGGGTTTGTAGCCTGCGCTCTAATCACTACACCATATGCCTGTGGGCATATGGCGTAGTGGTTAAACCTGTGCATCAGGTTTGTAGTCATGGCATTAACAAAGTGTTTTTATTTCAACACCAGTTGTTTTATACGTGTTTTGGTGTGAAACATTCTCCTTTTCTCCTTGATCTTTATGTTTGCTCATTGCTGTTAGGGAAAACTGTATTTCAAACATAGTTTTATGTTAAATGAGGTGTGAACATTTTATACAGAATAATAATTTGGTCTCTTTAAAACTATTGACTCTACAGCATTTATATGCTGTGTATATACTATATAAATAATAGAGGTGAGAGCAGGGCTGTGTGCATCGGTGCAGATGGAGATGTGTAGTAAGAAATTTGCTTCCCAACCATATGGTTCTGGGTTCAATCCCACAGCATGGCACCTTGGACAAGTGTCTTCTACTGTAGCCGTGGGCCAACCAAAGCCTTGTGAATGGATGTGGTAGACGGAAACTGAAAGAAGCCCATTGTGTTTGAGTGTTTGTCTCCCACCACTGACACTTGACAACCAGTGTTGGTGTGTTTATGTCCCTGTAACTTAGCAGTTCAACAAAAGAGCCTAATAGAATAAGTACCAGGCTTTAAAAAAAAAAAGTACTGGGGTCAATTCATTCAACTAAAAAATTCTTCAAAGTGATGCCCCAGCATGAGCGCAGTCTAATGACTGAAACAAGTAAAAGATAAAAGATCGCACGAATAGACGTGGCACTCCGTCGGTTACGAGGACAACGAGGGTCCCAGTTGATCTGATCAACGGAACAGCTTGCTCATGAAATTACTGTGAAAGTGGCTGAGTACTCCACAGACACGTGTACCCTTAGTGTTGTTCTTGGGGAGATTCAGCGTGACACAGAGTGTGACAAAGCCGGCCCCTTTGAAATACAGGCGCAACAGAAACAGGAAGAAAGAGTGAGAGAAAGTTGTGGTGAAAGAGTACAGCAAGGTTCACCACCATCCCCTGCCAGAGCCTTGTGGAGCTTTAGGTGTTTTCACTCAATAAACACAACGCCTGGTCTGGGAATCGAAACTGCAATCCTATGAACACAAGTCCGCTGCCCTAACCACAGGGCCATTGCACCTCCATGCATGAATACTACGTCTATACTGTAAAGATAACTTGACAGTAGTCTATACCATGAACAACTGCTTGTAACCTGAATAATAATAATAATAATAATAATAACACCAAAAAATACCTTAGGAATGAGAACACAGGTTTGAAATTTCCCCAAGACACCTGAAGAAGGCTGAAGGATATATCAGCCGAAACGTTGTGTCAACAACGAACAAGATGAGGACAAATATCAGTCAAATGTAAATAATGAAAGTTCAGCATTTGCATTTCATTTATAAGAAATAAGAGACACAGCATCATGACAATATCTTTTGTACAAAGACATGTTGAATATTTTTATGCTTTGAATCATAACTTACATAATTCACAGATTTAATGTTGAACACTTCACAAGAAGGAGAAAAAAGATAATATCAGAAATTAAATCTTTTTTAGTAAAATTGTAAAGCCATAAATCTTGAAAAATATATTCTAATAACTTATTTCAACCAATTAACATTTTAATTAAATAGAAATTTATTTTTTATTTATTGTATTGAACATTTTTTAAACATTATATTTTGCTTTCTTTTTTTGACATAAAAAAAAAGTAAACAATCTATGAGGTGCATGCAGCACAAATAAATAGTCTCTATTTGTTCTTAATCCATTCTGGCAAAGAATCAACCAGAATGTGTTGAGAATGAATAGACGTGTTATTGTTAGGATTCTCGCTCTTCTTCATGCAACCCATGGATTATTATCTGCTTGGCAGTTATCAGTAAATATTTCGTTTGCCTATCTTTATAAACAAGAGCCTGTCTTCTTTGTTAGATTCATTGATCCAGGCATGGCTTTGACTGGGGAGACACAATCATGTATTATGAACACCCATTGTCAAAAGGGAGATATTCTCTGTTCATGGAAACCAAAATTAACCAGATGTTTCCATTTGAATTTGTTATGATTTATTTTGAAGTTTAATAGAAAATTGTTTCAACTAATTTTACTTTTGGATTATATAACTTAAAATTTGACAATGATCCCTATTTATATAATATGATAAACATGTTTAATTATAAATAATCTACAAAAATAATTTCTAATAAACTGCAGAATCAACATAAAAATCTGCTTCAGACAAGACATTGGCTCATTACATTCTGGTGGCAAAATTTTTTAATTTACTACTCAAGGATGATGCAGGAATGTTTTTCTTTATTTTCCAGATATTTTCTGTGGTTTAAATTCAATATTAATTCTGTAACAGAGATATTCTAAAATGTGATATTTATATTTTCTCTATTCCAGCTAAACCCAACATATTAAGTTGATGTTTATAAGGCAGTAAGTTGGCAGAATCGTTAGCAGAATGGGCAAAATGTTTAGCAGCATTTCGTTATTTTAACAAAGAAAAACATTTGGGTATTTGACTCAACACTTCTGCACTAGAAGTAGAAATCTGATCAAAACAAGGTGAATGCCTTTTCAGAAAGTTGTCAAGACATCAGAGGTGGTAACATCAAAGAGTCAGTTACAAAGAATTTTGTCAAACAAACAAAGGTTCTGTAATTTGTTTGCAGAACTGGATTCATGCATCATTATCAGTTGGGTAATGAAACTAACTGTAACACTGCTGATGCTGTATCTGCAGAGTTTGAAGAACTGGCAGATGTACTTATTTATTGGAACTTTGTTTTTAAAAGTGAAAGACTTGCAGAATTTCAGAATGAGGAAGATCTGTCACGCTTTCAGATTTAAAAAGCTACAAAAGTCTTCAAAACCATGTTGGAAAGGATAAAAATACTGTTGTCTTTTATAACAATTTACCCTCTTGTGAAAAGAGAAGTTGAGAACAAAATGGGTGGATCCTGAAGACAATATGAAAGTTGTTCTATCAAGAACACCAATTTGTGATGTTGCTACATCAAAAATAAAATAGCACCATTTTCTAGAGAGAGATTTAGAATAAAATTGTTCAGTTCCTTTGTTTTTATTAATTTTGCTTATTTTTGTTTTTATTTTTGTTGTCATGTCTAAATTCATTTCTCCAAATCATTACTGACAATTGGGAAATTGAACGAGAATAAATGTTAGTCAACTGGGTTTTTAAAGAGAGAAATTAGTTGGACTCCGAGGGCATCATCCAAGTTGATCTGGTATGAAGGAAACTTGATTCCATGTAAATATCAGAAATAAAACTGCCTCATTTTTTTCACAAACCTGAAGTGGTTTTCAATAAAAAAATTTCCCATTTGGTTTCAGCATAAGGTCTTGACTAAATTTCATTTTAATTGAAGAGATTTGGGGATAGACCCTATGAAAAGTATACTGAGCCTTACACTTGATAATAAAAAAGGGTTTGTTATGGTTGGAATACTGTTGCTGTTTTCTTAATCAGGGTTGGCCTGGAACTAAGAAGAAAACAATATGACTGGATGAAGATATTTAACCATTTTGAAAGCCACACACCTGAAACCATCCTCGATTCTATGATACAAATTTCCTGCTTTAAAGGAATCTAAATTGAAACCTTCTTCCATCAAAATCTCCTGATTTCTATTCCAAACACCAACTTAATTATGACAAGTTATTTGACTAAACTCAAAATTAATTGAAACAAAGGCAAACAGGGTTAACTGCGAGGAAGCAGCTGTTAAAGAAGGATACAATAAGTGGAGTTTGATGTGAATTTTAAAAACTAAGATGTAAATGGACTTAGCAATTCATATTCCTCATTCAATGTAGATGCCAGAACTGGCGGAACCATATCATTGCCATTATTATTGATATCAACTGGTTTGTTTGGCAGAAATCAATTCCAGTACAGTCCTACCACTTGTCACAGTCACACAACAACAAAGAAATATTAGTGGTTGTTGTTGTTGTTGTGATTATTATAAAAGTGGTTAACGAACGTTGGGTGAAGACATGAAGGGTTGAGGAGGGGAAGTAAGAAGCTTGAAGTTGAGATGCAGTCATCACCATCACCATCATCACCATCACCATCATCATCATCACCATCATCATCATCAACATCATCATCAGTCAGGTTTGAGAAAATGCTGCACTGCAAACATATGCACCAGCTTTTAGGATTAGTTGAAATATGAAAGAAAGAAATCAATAGTTTGTATTACAAGTTGTTAGTAAAATAGCAAGCAGTACCAACTGGGGTAGCCAGGTACCACCCCTGTAGCCAGACAGCTATCCTTGTCCCTCTTTCATACTCCAGCCTCCTCTCATCTGGCACATGACCCACTTCTCTCAGCAGAGAGGTCCTTGTCTTGCAAGCTACTTGGCAATTCCTTGAGTACTTGTGCCACATACAAAGCACCCAGTACACGCTGTAAAGTGGCTGGCATTAGGAAAGGTATCCAGCCAGAGAGACCATGCCAAAACAGATGAGTGGAGCCTGGTGCAGGACCCAGCCTCGTCAGTTAGTCAAACCATCCAATCCATGCCAGCAGCATGGAAAACATGTTAAATGATGATGAAAACAAAGTGAATAAATAAAGACTACATTTGACAGACTCATTTGAATTGGATAAACACTGAAAATACATCAGAGATTCAACTAATTTCCAATGATAATTCTCAAATGTCTTCAAAAAGATTGGTTGGAATAAGCTTAAGAAATAGAGTTGATTTGTTCGACTAAAGTGCTTCAAGACGGTGCCCCAGCATGGCCACAGTCTAATAAATTGAGTTAGAAATGAAGCTGTGGTAGTGCTCCAGCATGACCACAGCCTTCAGTCTACAACTAAAAGAAGAAAAAGATAAAGAAAAGAACAGACTTTTGTGCTAAATAACATAGGCTGTTCTGAAGTGTGTGTGTGTGTGTGTGTGTGTGTGTGTGTGTGTGTGTGTGATACATGTTTTGGCTGCCAATGTAGGACTGGTTTGTAATTAGTGGTGAGTGGAGGACATGTGACAAGCAAACAGCTGATAGCATTGTAAAGCTGACAGATGTATGGGAAATCGGGAACAACTCATTCGTAAAAGGCCATCCACTTCAATGGAAGCGAAATAATGGATATCCGCTCTTTATGTCATGAGAGAAATGGCTTGGGGTGCTGAGGGCCACAGCAGAAAGGAAGTTCCTATCGTCCCATCAGAGACATGGCCACCACCTCTAACTATCACTAGCATGTTGCACACACACACACACACACCGCTTAGATGGTAGGAGAACCTGCTAGAAAATAGGAGCAAAATCTCTCTTAAATCACACTCTAATATCTTAAACAAGGAACGCACTAAATGATGTACATCTAGATACACTGTGTTTGTGATCATAGGTAAACTCAATTTGAGTTGACCAGGGTTAAAAAAAAATTCTTTTTTGAGATGGATCAGCAATAAAAATAAAATCATTTATTATGTGTGTGTGTGTGTATATCATCATCATCATCATCATCGTTTAACGTCCACACACAGTCATATATATTATATACACACCTATCTATATCATCATCATCATCATCATCATGTAACTCTGTTGTCCATGCTGGCATGGGTTGGACGATTTGATCAGAGCTGGCAGACTAGGAAGCTGCACCAGACTCCAGCCTGATTTGGCAGGGTTTCTACAGTTGGAAGCCCTTCTTCACGCCAACCATTTGCAGAGTGTGCTTTTACTACATGGTGCTGCATGAGTGTTTTACATGGCACAACAAGGACACATTTATGTGGCACTGTCACGTGTGCTTTACACCACCAGCAGAACCGGTCTTCTGCTGCGTATGGGTCTTCTTGAGTACAGCAAGGTACCAGACTGTACTATAACATAAATATATATGTATGTGTGTGCCAATATATAAAAATATATACATGCAGAATCTGTAGCAGAATTGGAGAAGAAATTCCAGGTATGGAAACAAAACCTGGAATCAAAAGGCCTTAACATTAACCTAGCAAAGACCAAAGTTGTTAGCAAAAAAGAAGATAAAACTCTCTTTCCATCAGGTAAATGGCCCTGCTCAATATGTTGGAAAGAAGTTGGAATTCCATTCACTGCACCCAGTGTGAGCTATGGACACAAGAGGTGCAGTGGAATCCCGGGTAGCTGAACAGACACAATAAGCTCTAAGAGCACATGGGACTTAGTTCCTGTTACCTAGGTGACCAAATTAGCAATGGTGGAGGATGCTCTGAAAGGTATTGTTTCTAGAATAAGAATTGGGTGGAGGAAGTTCAGAGAGCTATTACCTCTGTTGGCAACAAAAGGCCTCTCTCTCTCTCAGAATGAAAGGTAGACTGTATGATGCTTGTGTATGAATGGCCATACTCCATGGTAGTGAGACATGGGCTCTAAATGAGGAAGACATGCGTATACTGGAGAAAAATGAAGGCAGCATGCTCCGTTGGATGTGCAACATCAGTGTGCATGTATGGCAAAGTGCAAATGCATTGAGAGAAAAATTGGGCATAAGAGGAATCAAATGCAACATTTGGACATGTGATGCATATGAATGAGGACAGCTGCATAAAGAAGTGCTGATCACTGAAAGTGGATGGGACCTGCAGAAGACGAAGACCCAGGAAGACATGGGATGAAGTGTTAAGAACTGATCTCAGGATGTTGAAGCTCGTGGAGGAGATGACAATGGACCAAGGTATATGGTGATATGAAGTTCTTGAGAAGACCTGCCCACATCAGTGAAACTGAGTTCTAGAAGCAGTGTGTTCCACCCACACATAAGAACCCCTCCCCTCAACAAATCAAACTACATCTCTTCTCTTCCTCACATCTCCTCTTTCATGCACTCTATTATCTCTCACCCTCCAATCCTGTCTTCACAGCCCTGTTCACTGTTTCACTGCTACCCAGTAGCTCCAACCCCCCTCTATATACCCAGGTTTTCACCACTCACTACATTCCCCTCCCCCACACTCTAATCATGCTGCTTTGGCAATACTCTGCTACTTACATTATGATTGCCGTACCTCTAGGGTATGGCCCTGGCACTTGCCACCATCTGTTTCTCTCTTCTCTTTTACTTGACCATCCCATTTATATTCTGACCCCCCATCCCTTGTCAGTGGAAACTAATAACATTCCCTGAAGAAAACGACTTGCTGAGTGACACCCAGCATGGTTTTCAACCAGGCAGGAGCTGCCTCACCCAACTCCTGCAGCACTATGACTGGGTGGACGTAATATACCTTGACTTTGCAAAAGCTATGCCACAAACTGTGTGATCTTAGCATACCTGGAAAACTTGAAGGGTGGTTACATGACTTTCGGTTTGTCAGGGGCTGCTTGTCTTTTTTAAATAAATCTGTGAAATCCTTCTCCAAATTCATTTCCAGTTCTATGCTTGTAGTCACCAATGTTTTATTGATGGCAACACTATCAAACCCCTTAAAATCATTCATGAGTTGCAGGCATAGCTTCTTCCATAATCATTCATAGCTGTGCTCTGCATGTCATCCCATACCACTGCTATATTCTGTACAGCCTTGTAGATGTTGTATCTCTTCTAAAAGTCATGAAGTGTGATGCACTCATCAAGATTAGTTGCAGCTATTGCTTGCCGCAGTGTATGCTTCATATAGTAACACTTGAAGATAGCAATTATTCCCTGATCCATTGGCTGCAGAAGAGACATGGTGTTCAGAGGGAGGTATACAATGGTAATGTTGGGGGTCAAAATCTACAATGTTTTGTGGGTGGCCAGGAGCATTATCTAAGATAAGTAAAACCTTAAAAAGAATCTCCTTCTCCTTACAATACTTCTCTGCTGCTGGGATAAATCTTCAAAAACAAAAACAGTAACCCATGCTTTTGAATTAGCTATCCATATAACAGGGAGAGATTCCTTGGGTATGTTCTCCAGGGCACGGAGGTTGTGTGCATGAAACACAATCAATGGCCTTAACTTAAATCTCTTCTACAATTACCTCCCAACATAATAGTCACACATTCTTCTGAGACCTTGTAGCCTGGAATTGTTTTCTCCTCTTTGGAAATGAATGAATGGTCTGACAATTTTTTCCATTACAATCCATTTTCGTCTACATTAAAAATCTGTTTGGGAAAAAACTGGCTTTCTTCAATGATTTTCTTTAATGCATTGGGAAATTCCGTTGCTGCTTGTTCGTCAGCTGATGAACTTTCACCTTGCTTCTTAATGGAGTGATAACTTCTTCGTTCCTTAAATCTTATGAACCATCTTTGACTTGACTTGAACTCTATAGCTTTCTCATCTGGATATTTTTTCTTCAGGTCCTCAAATAAAGACAATGTTTTCTCTTGAATGATTTCTTGACTAATAGTAGCACGCTGACCATTCGACCTAACAACCCAAAGAGAAAGAATCCTTTTCGTTTCTTCAAAGATGTTTGCCTCTTTTCTTATTGATGACGCTGTTCTTCATCCCTGGGGCTTCAGATTTGATGTGTGCTAAAATCTTACCCTTATTATGTACAATCGTTGATACACTTGTCCGACTCATCCCAAAAGATTGTGCAATTGCTTCCACTTCACACCTTTTCCATGGTGTTTTATCTTCCAGCACGACACTTAGCACTTTCCTTATGAATTTTCTTAGGAGTCATGGGGGGCAAAAAATAAAGTCACAAATGAATGAGAATGAGAAAGTAGCCGATAAATAGACATAAACAAATCTGAATTCAAAACAAGCGCAGGAATCACAAGTGACAAAGACACCTAAAGGTAGATATTGGAATTACAGTGCATCCATGTCTTTTAGAGCAACATGGATGACTGACAGGCATGTTGCAATCGTAAAGTTACACCAGAACTCCTTTAACTTGAAATTCTCATCCGAATCCATTGCATCCACAAGGTGTTGGAGAGGGTTCAGAGTGTAAAGTGCCTTTGAAGGCATGGATCACGCCTTGATCCATAGGCTGGATGAGGGAGATGGTGTTGGCAGGAGGAACTCGACTTGAACTCCCTCGTGATTCAAATCCAAAGAGTGACCACCAGTATTATCCATAACAAGCAAAACCTTGAATTCTATGCAAACATTTTGGAGGTATTCCTTGACTTGAGGGATGAAGCATTGGTGGAACCAATTCAAAATATTAGACTTTTGGTAATCCAGGCCTTGGGGTTGTGCATCCAGTGGACAGGCAGCAAGTTTTTATTCTTATTTTTGAAGGCCCTTAGATTCGTGGACTTGTTGATAAGTCCTGGTATCATCATGAAGCCAGGAGTATTGCCACGCATAATTAGCATCACTCTGTCCTCCTTCTGTGCCTTACATGCTGGGGCTCTGGCTTCATCCTTCATGATGTACATTCTGGAAGGCATCTTCTTCCAGAACAAGCCAGCTTGTTCATACTGAAAACCTGTTCTGGATTGCATCCCTTGTCCTCAATGATCTACCTGGAGGTCTCAAGGTACTTCTCGGTAGCTTTTTTCTCGGCTAATGTTGTCTCTCCATGCAGGGAAATGCACTTTATTTTAAACCATTTCTGGAAACGGTCACGCCATCCGTTGCTGGTCTGAAAATCTTTGGGCTGCAGTGCTGTCAATGACCTTGGTTCATCGGTGCCTTTTGCTCAGTCTCCTCTGTCGAACAGCTGGCATAATTTCTGTAATTTTACTAAACCCTGAATAACAGAAACCTTTCTATTCCGTGAAATGTTAGGGTTAGGGTTAGGGTTAGGGTTATTAGAATAACATTTAAGAAAGACTCTTTCAACTACGGTAATTTTGTATATAATAATGAGTTAATTTAAATACAGACAGTAGTCTTGGAATGAGGATTTTTTTGAAGAGTTAAAGAAAATATGAAAAGATGAAGTTTGCTTCTTCCAACAGAAAGCATCTTTTATTTGGTCAGTTTGTATTGTAGAGTTGCAGTTACCCGAGTCATGTTGGACTACAGATTGATTTTGTTTCATATGTCATCACTTGTTCTATGTCTGTTGTCAAGACACATAACTCTTTCAACTCATTCCATTTTTTAACCATAAATACCGAAATATAATAAAATTTGTAGAGTAACATAGTTCGCCTGCTGTGAGATAGTATGAGGATAGATATTTCAAACAGGAGGACTATAATTAATGTTAACTTGGCTGGTAACATTTTGGTTCAAGGTTAGCTACTGACCTAAAGAAGACAGCAGGAAGTCTTTCTCCTCAGAACTCAGTCATACCGTTATCTCCAATCATCATTGCAAATGGATCTGACCAACAGCTTTTAATTGCATAGTTCATTCCACATGAAACTTGTCAGACACACCAGGAAGATATCTTTCCCAACTACAGATTATCTCATGATAATGATATAACTCTACACCTATTTCTTCTCACAGGTGTCCTACCCTAAATGTTGAAAGTTCAAGATATACATTTAAACAGAATAATAATAAAACCAAAATGTTACCTGTTTATTATCCTATCAAGCAGATTTTGTTACTGGAACAGTAAAACCTGCCAAATGTCTACTAGTTTATTTTACTAACCTTGTTTATGAAAATGATTTATATTTAATTACAACACTGATATGCAGAATAAAGAATAGCAAACTTTTAAAATTACCTATAAAACAGCAGTTATCATTTTTATGTACCTTTGTATGTCCATTTTTCTGAAAGATTCTTATTACTTTTTAATGCCATCAACTTTATCACAATCATCTACAAAACAGTAACTTTTCATCTACGTAACAACATCCGTGTTCTCATCAGCATAGATGTTCTAGAATCAATATAATTTGCAGAAGTATATACGAAT